>NW_013668410.1:39069-40514 GCF_000517525.1 Limulus polyphemus | reverse complement strand
CTTGTGCCCAATAATGCATAATTTCATTTGATAAACACGTTTAGATTGAATGGTAATTTATAATCAGTCACAAGAACGTCGAATCTGAATCACTTGTAAAAAAACACGGGGGTGCTTAACTTTTTTCCAGGTGTATAGTTAGCCTTGGACATGTTTCTTTGTGACACCCGAATAAGCACCAGAATCGCTTCGAATAATGTATGAAGAAACACTTAGATCTTTGAGATTTCTAGTTAGTCGTGGGCATGTCTCTTCGTGATACTTCGAGTATAATCCGATTAAACACCGGAACTGCTCCGAGTAATGTATGAAGTTCGTTACGAGTTGTGGCAGAAAATAATAAACACCAGTAAGTTCACATTCTACATGAATATTTGCATTTTTGTTGCTTTAAATATTTTATTTGTTTGAGATATTCGATTGCATTTCATTTTAATGAGTGTTTTATCTTAGTGAGAATCACAAGAGTACAAAACTATGATCATTTTGTTATCTGGCTTATAGATGATATAAAACTATATTGTCTTCACTTGTATGATCTCTAAATTGTCCGTCATGTTTGATATCCGTGATTATCTAATATCACACCTTGAGCATAACCATAGCAACGAAAAATAAAATAAATACCGCATCTTGCCATGCTTGACAGAGGGCGCGCGAAACATCAGAAAAGTAAAATAATATTAAAATCAATCCATGACATTTCCCAATACTAGATGGCACCACTTTCTGGATTTTTCCTTAATATAAAGTGCTTTTTTGAACTGAAATAAACTTTACAATTTCATATGCTCATTACCAACTAGAAATATTCAGTTCTGATCTATGTAGATAGGTTGCTCTGATCAGAAGTTAGTAGTAATTTTAACTTTATTTAACCCCAGAATTATCGACGAGTCTATTCAGGGTTTTAAATACACATTGCAAAACTTATTATGCGCCAATTTGCTGGTGAGTTCATACAACATACAATCAAGCAAAAATATAACCAAACTAATGGAATTAATAACATTCCAAAAATATGATCCAAACTAATGGAACTAATAACATTCCAAAAATATGACCCAAATTAATATAACTAATATCATTTTAAAAATGAAACCAAACTATTGCAACTAATAACATTACAAAAATATAACCCAAACTAATGGAACTAATAACATTCCAAAAATATGATCCAAACTAATGGAACTAATAACATTCCAAAAATATGACCCAAATTAATATAACTAATATCATTTTAAAAATGAAACCAAACTATTGCAACTAATAACATTCCAAAAATAAACCAAATTAATGGAACTAATCACATTGTTAAAATGTAAACCCAAGTATTGCAACTAATAACATTCCAAAAATAAACCAAATTAATGGAACTAATCACATTGTTAAAATGTAAACCCAAGTATTGCAACTAATAACATTCCAAATATATAACCCAAACT
>NW_013668410.1:31338-38313 GCF_000517525.1 Limulus polyphemus | reverse complement strand
TACAAGTAAGTATGAACAATTGTCACTTTATATGATTTACAAGTAAGTATGAACAATTGTCACTTTATATGATTTACAAGTAAGTATGGACAATTGTTACTTTATATGATTTACAAGTAAGTATGAACAATTGTCACTTTATATGATTTACAAGTAAGTATGGACAATTGTCACTTTATATGATTTACAATTAAGTATGAACAATTGTCACTTTATATGATTTACAAGTAAGTATGAACAATTGCCACTTTATACGATTTACAAGTAAGTATGGACAATTGTCACTTTATATGATTTACAAGTAAGTATGGACAATTGTCACTTTATATGATTCGGTATGGACTAATGGATATCAAACTTTTATGATATAATTTAGTTTCAGAAGGTTTTCATTTAATATTTAGAGATATCGCCTAAAGTTCTAAAATTCCATAATACCAACTGACTAATTTTAAATGATATTATGTTTATTGGTATATATATAGTAAATAAAGTTATTCAGTTAACAAAATTTGTTTCTCTCTGTTGACCTATCGTAGTGACTAAATAACAGTGACTGAATATAAAGTTCAGATTTTGTTACCTTCTTTAAACAAGTAAATCTTCGTAACTTCTTTCCACTTGCAAGTATATTGTTTTTTTTTTGTTGATATTGTCATAAAAAAGTAACGTTATTTATAAGGTAATCCGTCTTTGTTATGTTTTTTGTTGATATTAATATTATTCTATTATTGTAGTCATCCTCCACATTTACACAATTATTCTCAATAGTATATAGGTATAAAAATACGTTTCTTACAAGATTTTTATAGTCATGAAAATAGGTTTGTTCAAAGTATGTTATATTAATTATGGATATGAAAACATGTTTCTACGAACCGTGATGTGGCAAGAATAGTTATCCAAGTAGGTTTCTGTCATGTATGTTATTGGAAATATGATTATAATAATAGGTTTCTTTTTAGTATGTTGAAGCAACACACTTGTAAGTGGAAAGAAGTTACAAAGATTTACTTATTTAAAGGAGGTGAACAATGCCTTGTCTCAAATATGGAAATCCCTATAAAGAACGTTTCTTTGTCATAACAGTGCCAATAAAACAAAAAGGGATTACCATAAGAAAGAACTTTTTGTAGCAATATCAACAGCTTGCTATTGAGTTCTACCTGACCCTATAAAAATAACTAACTTCCTGTAGGTAGAATTAACTTCGGTGTCATCTTCTGTTCTGGCTCTATATAAAAAACTAACTTCCTGTAGCTAGAATTCACCTCTTTGTCAACTTCTGACCAACACCTGTAAAAAAACTAACAAATGTCTGTAGCTAGGACTCGCTCCTGTATCAGCTTCTGATCTATATCTATAAAAGAAAACTTCCTGTAGCTAGGTCTCACTCCTGTATCAGCTTCTGATCTATATCTGTAAAAGAAAACTTCCTGTAGCTAGGTCTCACTCCTGTATCAGCTTCTAATCTATATATATATAAAAGAAAACTTCCTGTAGCTAGGTCTCACTCCTGTATCAGCTTCTGATCTATATCTGTAAAAGAAAACTTCCTGTAGCTAGGTCTCACTTTTGTATCAGCTTCTGATCTATATGTGTAAAAGAAAACTTTGCGAAACTGGAGTTATTACTCTTCCAATAAAATGTTTGAGATAAACGTAATTACTTATATTAAAAACTCAAGGTAACGTGCTTATTGCGTCTGAAGAATATAACGAAGAAATGTGTTTCATAAGTATGAGTAGTATACTGCACGATTTCATGCATCTTATACGGTATATTATGAACTAAATAACGTATCAACCAATGAACTGTTCAGCTTAACTGATTTGTCCTATTTATCAAACATTTATCAATTATTATTTTTAAGTGTAAGTAAATGCCTCACATGAGAATATCATCTATTTAACAATAATGTTTATAAACTACATTTTATATAAAATAAAAACACGGTAACACAAAGAAAGATAACTTTTTAAGCAGAAAGTGGCGGCACATATGAGCATACTATCATTAATTTCCTTTTAAATAATGTTTTTTTCTTACAGCTTCTATAAGCAGAATCTAATCTGTATTCTTTCTTAAAACGAGAAGGAAATGACCGAGACAAAAAATAGAAAACTGCTTTAAAACAGGAAAAACAACGTAGTGTTTTAAGCTATTTCTGAATAGCAAATAAAATATTAAAATCTGATGTTTGTATCATACATTTATCTACAAGTATCAATGTGAAAGCATTTATGTGGTCGAAACGGAATACTAGATAAACATTATGATCAAAGAACAAAACAACCCTCCATCACACATTTACGGTAACAGCACAACGAATCAATATTAACAACTTCACAATATTATGTAATATGAACAATAGAAGAAAAATAAAAGAAGTTATATTTATTCGTAAACAGAAGCCTAATTTAAATCAAAATAGAGGTGTTTTCTACATTGGAACAAAATGCTCGCCAAACTTTTGGGAAGAAGCTGTTTCGAAAGGATTTCAGCTATCTATGGCGAGGAAATGGACAACCTTTAAATTCTCAGACATATGCTTTTAGAAGTTTAAAAAATCCTAGAAATATTAGCATACTTTTACTAACTCCCAACCCGGCGAAAAAAAAATGATTTAATCCACCGGAACGTCGTTCTCTTCCTTTCGTATAATCCACTTTCCCGGCCAAAAAAATGGTTTAATCCACCGGAACGTCGTTCTCTTCCTTTCGTATAATCCACTTTCCCGTTTAAAAAAATGATTTAATCCACCGGAACGTCGTTCTCTTCCTTTCGTATAATCCACTTTTCCCGTTTTTGAAAACTCCGATCTCAAATCTGTAGTGCATTGTTCTTCTACACGACCAATTTTGTTGTTGTTGATGTTTCCATGTTTCAGTATATTTAAAAATAATCATTCAGCTAAATATTTGGAGTAATATCTAGTTGTCAACTGGTTGTTTGGTTTGGTTATTGTTGTTAAACCCAAGCATATACAATGGGCAATCTTTGCACTTCTCACCACATGTATCGAAACCCGATTTTTACAGTCGTAAGCCTTCAGACTTACAGCCGAGCCACTGAGGGGCATTATGAGGTTCTGGTGAAAATATTAACAAAATAAATATTTGGTACGTGGTATAAGCAAATTAATACGACAGTGTAAATGATTTGTTATTTATATTTTTAAAAAGTATTTGCAAAACAACTATAAAACTAATTCAAATAACCTCATGCAAAACAACTATAAAACTAATTAAAATAGCCTCATGCAAAACAACTATAAAACTAATTCAAATAACCTCATGCAAAACAACTATAAAACTAATTAAAATAACCTCATGCAAAACAACTATAAAACTAATTCAAATAACCTCATGAAAAACAACTATAAAACTAATTAAAATAACCTCATGCAAAACAACTATAAAACTAATTAAAATAGCCTCATGCAAAACAACTATAAAACTAATTCAAATAACCTCATGCAAAACAACTATAAAACTAATTCAAGTAACCTCATGGACGATAAGTGTGATCATAAATGTACTCCTTAAATTCTGACTGACTGACTAGCTTTTACTCACGATGTTAGCGTAAACAGCAAGTCTGAATATTCTGACTGACTGGCTCCTTTAGTGGTTAGGGCGTTTAGCTCACAATCTGAGAGTCGTGGGTTCGAATCCCGTCACCAAACATGCTCGTCATAACGTGACAGGCAATCCCAATTTTCGTTAGCAAAGAGTAGCCCATGAGTTAGGGCTGTGTTAGGGTTAACTATCTTCCCTCTACTGCATCACTTCTAAATTAAAAACGGCTAGCGCAGATAGCCCTCAAGTAATTCTACACGAAATTCCAAAACCAAAGTTATCCATAATGCTCAATATGTCACCATGAATGGTGTATTGGCACTTTGAGATTTCGTTGAAATATTCCGAATGTTAGACTGTAACCAGTAGCTTCGTGTTGTGCAGTTTTCTAGCTCGTCAGCATGGGTCTTGGTTTCGTTCATCACTATGTAGATCCGATGCTATCTAAGAAAGGATGAGGAATTGTTTTTCTGGGCTTCTACATTAAAAAAAACACTTCTGAATGTAGATTCTTTTAGTAATTAAAATGGCGTTTTAAAGATACCTTGCATCTCCACAGAGACTCGTGCCAGTTTCGAAGCCAACATTTTGGCTGTTTGGATTGGCAACAGATCACCAGTACCGAGGTGTGTTGGTTTTTAACATTTGACTGGTTCATTCTTCTCAACTTGTAATATGATAATGTAGCCTTGCAATTGCTTTCTCTGGTGTCCCTTCTTTGTTCACCACAGGTCCCAAGTTCGACACCACTCTTTTTATAAATATGTAATATCAATTCTCTCGTCCACTCTATTCTGAGTCTTCTTTATAACATGTTGTCTAAATGTTGGATTATTGCGAGAATGATGAATGTAAACAACCGAAACCAGTATGTTATTCATTCCATATAAATATTAGTTTGTTGAGATTCCAACTAAACATTTATTACAAGTTGGGATTCCTACTACACATTTGTTACAAGTTGGGATTTCCACTAAACATTTATTACAAGTTGAGATTCCACTAAACATTTATTACAAGTTGAGATTCCAACTAAACATTTAGTACAAGTTGGGATTCCTGCTACACATTTGTTACAAGTTGGGATTTCCACTAAACATTTATTACAAGTTGGGATTCCACTAAACATTTATTACAAGTTGAGATTCCAACTAAACATTTAGTACAAGTTGGGATTCCTGCTACACATTTAGTGTAAGTTGGGATTCCTATTACACATTTGTTACAAGTTGGGATTCCTACTACACATTTGTTACAAGTTGAGATTCCAACTAAACATTTAGTACAAGTTGGGATTGCCAACATGAAGTTAATGATTCGGCTTTAGCTGAACATGTAGCCTCTGCTTATTCTATCAGTTGGTATAATTGGTTAATCGGATTGATATAACGTTCAACTAGTTAATCGTATCGTATAATCTTCAACTGATTAATCGGATTGGTATAACGTTCAACTGGTTAATCGGATTGATATAATGTTCAACTAGTTAATTGGATTGATATAATGTTCAACTAGTTAATTGGATTGATATAATGTTCAACTGGTTAATCGGATTCGTATAATGTTCAACTGATTAATCGGATTGATATAACGTTCAACTAGTTAATCGGATTGATATAATGTTCAACTGGTTAATCGGATTCGTATAATGTTCAACTGATTAATCGGATTGATATAACGTTCAACTAGTTAATCGGATTGATATAATTTTCAACTGGTTAACTGTTCTTAGCTTGTTTCATGAATCATTTCACCCTGTGAACATGTTAGATATATTAATTTAAGTAACATGCTCTTAGCTTTTTTCATCCTGTGAGCACTTCATCTTGTGAGGTATAACTTCATCCTGTGAACGTGTTAGATATATTAATTTAAGTAACATGTTCTTAGCTTGTTTCATCCTGTGAGCACTTCATCTTGGGAGGTATAATTTCACCCTGTGAACGTGTTAGATATATCAATTTAAGTAACGTGCTCTTAGCTTGTTTCATCCTGTGAGCACTTTATCTTGGGAGGTATAATTTCACCCTGTGAACATGTTAGATATATTAATTTAAGTAACATGTTCTTAGCTTGTTTCATCCTGTGAGCACTTCATCTTGGGAGGTATAATTTCACCCTGTGAACGTGTTAGATATACACGACTGTTTCCGTTAAAGTATACAGCGAGTGTTAAATTCAGTTATTTTTAGAAGTGATAATTTATCGCAGGTTTGTTTGCGTAAAGTGTGTACGAATCATACGTTGAGTAGTTCAGTTGTTGTGAATTGGCACTTGTTGTGTTATTGCGTCATGTTACTAGAAACTTCTAAGTGTTATCATTGTTTTAATTGAGTATTATTGCATCATATTATCGCGTAGTGTGTAAAATGTTCGGTCTATAAATACAGAATGTAGTTGAAGACAAAGTAAGACAAAGATAGATAGTTATTTAGTTAGATAACTAAATAACTAGAGCTAGATTGCGAGTTTAACCATAAAGAGCGTATAGTGGAATTTTTTAAAGTAAAATTATCACCAATTGTATTGTAACAACAAAGTAGGAAGAACAATTCGTCTTGTCAAATTGTGTTTTCAAGGAACTGAATCAGCATCTGTGGAATTTGGCAAAAAATAGACAATTATTTAAAGCTCTGGATACACTTATGATAACCTATAGTGTATCGAACATTTGTATATACGTTTGACTTGTTTTAATATCAGGCAGGTGGCAGCACTGTCTATGTATGGATGGTCTGGGTTGTTCATTAAAATACTATCATAAATATCTCCTCAATAGGTCATCAGAACACTACACTGTGTTTCCTTTAATAACAATATTTATGTACTGACTGAGTCACAAGTTCTGACAATGTCTGTAAATATTCCAGCAAAAAGTTTGAAATTCTTATTCTTCTATCTGTTGCTTTTTTATTACATGATAGCTCAAAACCCAAAACAATGGTGTCATATTTTCTAATGGAGTATCCGTTTTATCAGAATTATTAATACTAGTAGTAATTTTAAAAATATAATTCTAGTATAAACGATGTTATCATTTTCCTTGAAGTTAGCTTTGTTAGAGAAATTTATATTCACAACCTTTTTGTATCTATTGAAACACTGCATTCAAAATAAGCAGAAAAGTAAAGAAAAACTTTTCGATAAAAGGAAGTAAATATAGGGATGGTTAATACCAATAACATTTAGTAAATTTGGGTTGAAAAGTTGGCAACGAATAACGAATAATAACCGTCCACCCATAAGATTCTTTTGAAAACTTGAGCTAGAAACTGTTAATCTAGTTTGCTTGGCCTAACTAATACTTATGGATGTGCACGTCCTTTCATCTTATAGTTTTTCTGCTCTAAATCAGTCGTCCTTAATTCGAATGACAAAAGACTAAAAAAGATCC
>NW_013668410.1:8500-30695 GCF_000517525.1 Limulus polyphemus | reverse complement strand
TCAATAAAACATAAGTATGTTTTTCTATCAAATAAAGTTTCCGTTCTTTTGTTGAGCAGGAAAAAGGAAGAAACTTTAATGAAAAGTTTAGATGTTATATCTCAGGTATTTCTTAATGTAGCAACTTGAAATTTGGTATGTGAAGTAAAGGCTCAGTAGAGCACATCCACTGAAGATATGTGATAGTTTGGATTACCACAGTCGGAGATACAGCAAGTGGAAAATCGCTAAACTACTACTACTGTTAATAACCTACAGTGTGTCTTGTAGGTTGTTTTTTGGCCGCACGACACATATCAAAAACATTGCAAACAAAATACTAGGGATGGCATTTGTATCATCTCCACATAACAGCACAGCAGGATTTAACATATGGCAATATATATAACTATTCAAATACAGTTAAGTTTAATTTATCCTATGTTTGTCTGTTAACATTCTACTACACCGTGTGCCTGTGCTATTACGTAGGGATGATGCAACTGCCACCTCTACTATCTTGTTTGTTTATTTATTTGAAGGATTGATATTAGCCATCCCTAAATTTACTTTCGTTTTTGATAAGTTTTTGTTTGCTTGTATTATTTTAAAACAATTGGCTTGTGTTCTGTTTGTTTATCGTTGAAATTTATTTCCAACAAGACCCAGACACCTACTGTAAAGAATCCTGCCCACATATACGTAAAAACCTGAGAGAAAACTTCATCTTTGGATGAATTAATTAATTCTTCCTTTGAGCACACAATCTTGGGATGAAATGAATGAACTTATCCTGTGAACACTCCGTCTTGGGATGAATGAATTTATCCTGTGAACACCCCATCTTGGGATAAAATAAATGAATTTATCTAGTGAACACTTCATCTGGGGATGAAATGAATGAATTTATACTGTGAACATTCCATCTGGGAATGAAATGAATGAATTTATCCTATGAAATCTCCATCTTGGGATGAATAAATGAATTTTTCCTGTGAACACTTCATCTTGAGATGAATGAATGAATTTTTCCTGTGAACACTCCATCTTGAAATGAATGAATTTATCCTGTTACATAAGCGAATGAAACATGAATGCTCAAAACAGTCAGGAAATTTCTTGTTATACTGTGAGACACCCATATAGTGTTATGTGTGAAGTTTCCAATCATAGTGTGGTAGACACCTTGATAAGTCCTGCACTTGTGGCCTTCACTTTTGAATGACACTGAAACCTAAAAAACTAGAGTATAACTACGAATGAGACCTCTAATAAAGATTTATCTGTCAAATAAAACCCCTAATAAAGATTGATCTGTCAAATAAAACCCCTAATAAAGATTGATCTGTCAAACAAAACCCCTAATAAAGATTGATCTGTCAAATAAAACCCCCAATAAAGATTGATCTGTCAAATAAAACCCGTAATAAAGATTGATCTGTTAAATAAAACCCCTAATAAAGATTGATCTGTCAAAGAAAACCCCCAATAAAGATTGATCTGTCAAATAAAACCCGTAATAAAGATTGATCTGTTAAATAAAACCTCTAATAAAGATTTATCTGTCAAATAAAACCCCTAATAAAGATTGATCTGCCAAATGAAACCACCAATAAAGATTGATCTGTCTAATGAAACCCCTAATAAAGATCAATCTGTCAAATGAAACCCCTAATAAAGATTGATCTGCCAAATGAAACCCCTAATAAAAATTGATCTGCCAAAAGAACCACTAATAAAGATTAATCTGTCAAATGAAACCCCTAATAAAGCTGGATCTGTCTAATGAAACCCCTAATAAAGATTAATCTGTCAAATGAAACCCCTAATATAGATTATTCTATCAAATGAAACCCCTAATAAAATTTAATCTGTCAATGAAACCTCTAATAAAATTTAATCTGTCAACTGAAACCCCTAATAAAGATTGATCTGTTGATTCTTTTTTGATCACTCTCCGCACACGGAAAAAGAAGTTGGAATGTAAGTAAACAACCGCAGAGAAACAAATAATTAGAAGGTAAGCCTTTCCTTAAGCTTAAAAAAGATTTTACGTTTCTTTGTAACGAAAGTACATATTTTTCAAGGACATAAGTTAAATTTGAATCAGGTAAAAAACAACGAATTTTTTTTTCTAATTCATGGATAGTTATGCAAAAAATAATTTGTCTTTTATATATTTTCATAGAATAGGTGAGCCACATATGAAATGAGGTCAGTAGCCTCAAATTATGATCCTTGCTGTGGATTTGGTTAGGTACGTTGTTCTTGATCAGAGGTCTTATTTTGATTATGTTCCATTTGAAATTCTTCAGTCCACACACTCGGACCCTTCTCAGTGGCCATGTCCATGTAGTGATTTCCAAGTGTGTCAATCTACAAAGTTTGTTTGTGCATGGAGTCTTACACTTACAAACAGTTCCTTCACACGCGCCAATTGGTATAGATGTTCTTATAAGAATGCACTTACACACAAAGTTAATTGCAGATCAGTAGTGTAAGTTGCCTATTTTAACTGTAAACATTATATTGTTAAGTTTTAGATTATGTAAATACCGGTTGACACGTTTCTTATCTCATGACTCACCTTCATTCACTGGGTGTATACAAATTTCGCGCTAATCACATTTGTAGGCCTGCGCATAAGCTGCTAATATATTGGCGCCACAATCGCTGCGCTAGAAACGTCGCTGGCGGCGTGTTGATTGTCACAAGTTCTATTTGATCAGTTCGATATTGCGGTTCATACTTCCAAACAGTGCTGAGGAAATCCTTGCAAGGGTTGATTTGGTATATCTGCGATCAGTACCGCTGGATTGTAGGGAAGTTCTGAGGTAAATTATCCACTTTGCGAGTGAGTTTTCTAAAGATGTGATGTACCACGTGTTATGTTAGTGTTATTCTATTATTGTATCAGATTGTTTTTAACTTCGTTTTAAGAACAGTTCTAAAATTTAGTACAGAAGGAATTCTGAAGACAGTCTATCGTTACTCCATAAAATAAAACTACTTTATAATTGGTGCGAAGAGTTCTAGGTTTTCAAGCCTCGAACTCTCACCTGTCACGTGTTTACAAAATAATTAATGCAATAACGAATAATTTTTGTTTATGAAAGATCGCTGATTGGCGAAATAACCGCAGCTCATGCATATTGTACGGAACATTTTGCTGGCGACACATTTTGTAATTTTAGTAGGTTTTGGTCTGAACACGATGGTATTTTAATTCAACTAAATAAATGTAAAATAAACTTCATGTCGAGTGAGAAATGGTCCTACTTGAATGAATAATTAATTAAAAATACTGTAACTATTAAAATAAGAACTTGTAAAACTGAAAGTAGTTGTTATGGATTGGAATTAAAAACGAAAATTATTTTATTGAATCATATTTAACGTATTTACCGAAGAGAAGGACTTCTTTTATTTTTTGTTCTTGATTTAACTTTATTAAAGTGACTAATAGTAATAACTTCCGATCAGAGTAAGTTATGTACTTACAGCGAAACTGAAAACTAACCAAGCCATCAGTATTATTAATGAAATGTAGTTTTCTACTTATAAACATTAGAATTCATTACGTCATCAGTTGGATAACCTTGCTATTAAGGATATTATTGGGATAACAGCCGAAAATATATCGTGAGTTTCAGACAGCTAAGGTTAAAGATGATCCTAAATACAGATTCTAAACTAACAACGCAAATCAATATTTTATTATAAAAGTATAACGAACGAAACACTTGTATATATTGAGTTAAATTCGATATAATGACTAGTAAAACCAAGAAATTAACAATAGATAAACAAACTTACCTGAATGATAAACTACTACATTTTTGGAAGGTCTACTGAAAGACGTTACTTGTTAATAAACTACTACATTTTGGAAGGTCTACTGAAAGACGTTACTTGTTAATAAACTACTACATTTTTGGAAGGTCTACTGAAAGACGTTACTTATTAATATTCAAGTTACGATAACGTGATTGGTTCATTTGACGCTATAAATAAAGTACGAACTCTGTCAGTGTAACTGAAAACGTGTTTATCATAGAACCATTATTTATATGGTTACAACCAGGTGAACCTCTACATTCATCAGCTATAATCTGCATTCGGTGTACTAGACGATGCCAGTTTAACCTGATGAAACGTTGTGACAAAACAAATACTCTGTTTATTCGATAATAAAACCTTTTTACTCTATTAACGGTATATATTATACTACTTATCTAGATATTCTTATCATGATTATTTTACCTGGTTATTTTTTTGTTCCTTTGTACTTTAGATTTCAACTGTAAAATCATTCAGAGATCGCTATCTGTAACATGACTTGTGGTGTCTTGATAAGACCTGTAGAGGGGGGAAGGTGTTTGGTTCATATTAATTCCTTGATCAGTACCACTATCTTTAGCGTGACTTATGGTGTCTTGATAAAACCTGTAGAGGGGAAGGGGTGTTGGTGTTTCTTCATCTTAATTCCTTGTACAGTACAAAAGTAACTGTAGCGTGACTTGTGGTGTCTTGTTACCAAGTTTAGTGGGTGTTGGTTCATGCTAATTCCTTGCACAGTACAACAGTAACTGTAACGTGACTTGTGGTGTCTTGTTACCAACTTTAGTGGGTGTTTCTTCATCTTAATTCCTTGCACAGTACAAAAGTAACTGTAGCGTGGCTTGTGGTGTCTTGTTACCAAGTTTAGTGGGTGTTGGTTCATGCTAATTCCTTGCACAGTACAAAAGTAACTGTAGCGTGGCTTGTGGTGTCTTGTTGAGAACTTTAGTGGGTGTTGGTTCATGCTAAATCCTTGTACAGTACAACAGTAACTGTAGCGCGACTTGTGGTGTCTTGTTGAGAACTTTAAGGGTGTTGGTTCATGCTAATTCCTTGTACAGTACAACATTAACTGTAGTGTGGCTTGTGGTGTCTTGTTGAGAACTTTAAGGGTGTTGGTTCATGCTAAATCCTTGTACAGTACAACAGTAACTGTAGCGCGACTTGTGGTGTCTTGTTAAGAAACGAAAATCGTTTTCTCTAGTAAAACGTCGTTAATGAATTCAAATGACCTTTTATATGTTTCGCAAGTTCGCTAATTTAAACGGATTTAATTTGTAGTTTACATAATTTTCGTGGATTTAAAGTTTTAAACTAGCGAACAATTTCTTGATTCCGCCCCAGCACTTATTTAAATTGTTTAGAAATATATTTTTATGGCTATCTATAGAGTGTATATAACCTTAAATCATTACAATTTAGAATGATTTAAATCTGTAGTTACCTACTAGTGAGCTTCTGATGGATTCTTGAAAATACATTAGGACTTGTTCTAAAACAAACCTATATTAAACAAAAAAGCATTCTATGATTGTCTATTATTTTCACCAAATTATTCAAGTAACAAGTTTTACCTTTTTTTCGGAATATTTTAGACAGTGTCTCATATCGAGCATTGTTTAACAGTTTTGTTTATATAAGTAGATAAAAAAGCTAATGTTATCTTAGCTTGATCAATGTATAGCTGTATGAACACTTCATTGAACTCAAACGTATATAAATCGATGCTGTCTTTATTACCAGAACTCTAGCGACTGATATATGGAACGTGACAGTTCAAGTTTTGTGGCTGGAAATAAAATTTTTGAGTTTACGTATTCTATTGTCAAACTGTCTAGCTGATCTTGCAAGTGACCGAATCTGTCTAGACCTTTATATAACTTGGTGTTACATCGTGAGTTCCTCTTGTCTTGTTTCAGTCTGATATAAATTGCTCCAGTACTCTATGCAATAACTGAGCCGTCTTCCCTCGAAATAACGGAGCTACCTTCTCCTTAATAGCTCCTTCGGTATATTAACATCGTTATCTCTAACACCCTTAGTTTTCGGGTTTAATTAACTTATCCCTGTGCATTTCTTATCTTGTTATATTTCTTACTCACTCCTATCATATGTTGTTAATGTTCATTATTTTTATATTCTTATCTTTCACTCCATCGCTACATGCTGTTAATGTTTTTTTTTATTATTATTATTTCTATTGGAAGTATTCTATACTAAGGTTGAACACGTTATATTAAAACGATTTAGTACTACGTCATTACAGTCCGTTTATCTTGACAATGACAAATTAATTTCCATTGCAAAAGGCTCCGTCGTAAAGCAGTTATGTTCTGAGCAAAGCTTCTCCTCCCTGCAACTTTCCATGATCCATGTAGTGTACAAGTTTTCTAGTGCCCTTTCCAAAAGTCTGATTGTCCTTAAGTCCATTAGCGTTGTGTTCGGTGACTTGACCGACATGTGTTAATGTGTGAAAACATGAGTACCAGTTTCAATCTCCAGCTACTTGACGAATGTATGTGATGGTTGTCACAGAAGTAACTTTTCACGTTTTTCCAGACAAAGGTTCTTATTTATAGTGTAGCATACTGTTGCCTAGAACAAGCTGATATCCCACACTTTACAAAACTTATAATTCAAAAACAGCAAAGATGAGATATTTGTGGTCGTCTGTTCTCACCCGTTGCTTACACCATGGTAACATGGCTGTGGTTCGACCTTATTGCAAGTCTTTCTAGACGGCTCTACTGCTCAACGTGTCATGTTGTTTCAGCACCAAAGTTGATAACTCAATTGCTTGGTCTTTTCTTTATAAAAGTTGGAATCTGAGTTGATTGTTTTGTTTTAAGAGGGAGGGGACTAATAGAACCAAGTATTATTAATCGCTCGCCAATCTTTCACAATCGCCATATTTGTCAAATTCGCTGTGATTATGAAATAAATAGTAACATTTTAAAGTTATCGTATGTGAACTGCTGGTTGCATTTTATAAACAATACTCTTAACGTTGTCGGCTGTGGATAAGGTCTGGCATTTCAGGTGAAGCAATTAAATGGTGAATTTTATATAAAATACTGGATTATCAGTGTTCAAACTAATGACAATGATGTATATTATGCATTGATTTCATAATCTTTCCTTTTACGTTCATTTAAAAGCTATGAATTAGGTTTCTCTCACGTAGTTCAAATATCAACAACACAAAGAGAATAAACTGCAAGGTTATAAGAATAAATATCGTGAATTATCCTAAAAACTTGCACTAAATAAGGTTGATTTAAGTGGCTATAATACGTTCCAAGATTAAAAGTTAATAAATAATTATAACGATCCTAACAGTCTAATTTGCGTGATTATAACACACAAAACTTCAATACTCTGTTGTACTACTAATTAATATTTTTCTGTCTTTCAGCTGCTGAATGAACGTTGTTACAGTTCTGGAATAAATCACAACATTGAAACTAATTCATATTTCCTGGTGAGTCAGTTGATTGGTCCGTTAATTGTTATCCGGCCAGTCTTGTCTTAATTTGGTGGGAGACCGACGGAATGGACGTAGAAGATGAGATTTCCTTGCGTTCAAGTGAACAGTTTTTCGGGGCAACAAAAATAAGTGTTAAACGCAATCGGAGGCCCATCTTGTTTGTATTGTTGGCAGTATGGATTGTACTAGTAACATCAAGTACACAGGCGCGTACTTACACTATTGAGGAACTGCTGAACCAAACATTTCCACACAAAGTATCTAACGACATCTACCTTGATCCCTGTAAATCAGGTAAGCTATGATACAATTCAGTTAAAAATTAAACACTTGTGGATCTGTTTAAAAGCTGTTATATTAAACAATTTGCTTCTTGATCTAGGTTGTTAGTGCATTAAAATATTCAACGATGTTAGTCACTGATTTATCACATATTGAACCTAATGTTATATAGGCTTAACTTTCACCTCCATTAATACCTTTGTTTTGAAACGGGTCACTTCTGCTGTTTCCTACCGAACACAATGTATTAAGATCTAGAGCCGCGAGACAATACTTGTTACAGTCCGATGTTTGGGCTTTATAATAATGAGTGAATTACTAGTATTAATCAGTACGTCCAAAAAATTTCCTATAATGAATGTTAAACAATAACTGCCGCACATACCACGTGTATTTCCTTTAACAGTCCGTTATTGCTTTTCTAGAATGTGAAATTATGAAACGTAAAAACACAACATGCTACGTCGGTACTTCGCGATGATCAAATTTACTTTAACTGTTTATTTTCATGCACGTATTCTCTTTAACACAAGTTTCTAAAATAGTCTGGTTTTGTAGCAAATTGAGTCGGATAGTTTGGTTTTCGTGTTTTGTTATTTCTTTATTATATTAGATAAACACAAATAACATGTGTCAACTCCCGTGTTTTATCTGATGTTTCCAGATAATTCGTTTTCAAATAAAATAAAAAACTGAACAAACCGCCGCAGTTGTAGTTGGGGGTTCTCAGCTTAATATTCGTTACTATTCAACCTCTTTAACAGTAGTAGGTACTACTAAAAGTAGACACTGAATCTAACAACTATACATGGAATCCTTCTCTCCATTATTACTCGGTGTTTAACAGTAGTAGGTACTACTAAAAGTAGACACTGAATCTAACAACTATAGATGGAATCCGTCTCTCCATTATTACTCGGTGTTTAACAGTAGTAAGTACTACTAAAAGTAGACACTGAATCTAACAACTATAGATGGAATCCGTCTCTCCATTATTACTCGGTGTTTAGCAGTAGTAGGTACTACTAAAAGTAGACACTGAATCTAACAACTATAGATGGAATCCGTCTCTCCATTATCACTCGGTGTTTAACGGTAGTAGGTACTACTAAAAGTAGACACTGAATCTAACAACTATACATGGAATCCTTCTCTCCGTAATATCTTGGTTATTGCAGAGAATAGTTAACTGATGTTATTGCTATCAAAATTCGACGCTGAATCTTAGTGAATGAACTTACGTAGCCTTCCAATATAGTCCCAAGAATAAGGCGAAAAACTTGTGAATTTGTGTTTCATGAATTGTACATCTAAATTGTGGTCTTTTCAATAAGTTAATTAATATTTAATAACATCAACTTAATTTTATTTTACGGTAGGTAAGTGTTAGATGGGATACTTGTTCGGGAGAAACGACGTGTTTTAAAGTTTCCATGATTAAATGAAATTTTCTTGCTTTTTAAAACGCACTTTTATATTTTATGATTTTTAATATTTAAATACACAAGACGAATCATATTTCTTATTTAATAGCAGTTCACGTGTCTTTCACTATGCTCAACTACTTTGTCCTCCCGTGAGCCAGAGGGAGAACTGAGTGTGCAATCTTTCTTTGCGCCTTATCGTCTAGATTCTTCTATTATTACTGATTGGAAAATTGTGTGTTGACGTTCTATAACTGTCGGCTTGTGTAGTCTAGACTGTTCTTTGAATGGTGTCTATGGTCTGACACGAAATATATAAAAGTAAGGCAAAGATTTAGTCTGTTATAACAAGGTTTTTGAACATTTTTATTTGTCCTTTCTTGACCCGAATGTTTAAAAACACGTCGCTGAAATTTCTGTGTTTAATGACCGATTTCTCTGAAGTCTAGATAAAATGTGTACAGAGTTTTATATGGGAGTTTATCACGTGGACAGGATCAATGTTGCTGTTGACAAGAAATCTTCGAAGTCGACTCCACAGCCACGGAACAGATTAGACGACTGATAAAAAGTATTTCGTCCGACGGTATTAACTGATTAAAATAGTACTAGTTCAAGTCTTTCCTACCACTACAATTGTAGCATTTACGATTATCTAACTTCGAAACAGAGAAATTACATTTACAAGGTAGATATCACGCTACATTTACAAGGTAGATATCACGCTACATTTACAAGGTAGATGTCACGCTACATTTACATAGTAGATGTCACGCTACATTTACATAGTAGATATTTCATTCGAACCAAGGTTTTATTTTTTATAAGGTGGGTTGAAATTTAGTACCATGTTTATCACCGTTTCTTTTCAACAAAGATAATATTGAAAATAATTTTGACTTGTAGGCCTAATTAAAGGAGTTAAAAGGACTAAATACTCCACAAATATTACCACATTTATGTGAGATTTGCACAAGACGAAACGTCTAATTTCTCTAATGAGTATTGGAGCATAAAAGACATTTTGATACCAGTAATAAACAACTTTGTAACACTAATTCCCACTCCCTTTAATATGACGTTCAATGCTTCGCTTTACAGCTTCTACGGGAGCATTTCACTAAAACACAAACCTAACTAACAGTACAAAGCTTCAATTGATTTATATAATATAAAAGGGGGATTCCTGCTTCTCGTACGAAACATGTCTTGGTTGTATTTGAATGCACAAATTTTATAAAATGCTGATTCAGTACTGTGTATTTAATATAATTAAAATAGTTAAGACCTACCTGGTACATCGAGTACTAAACGAATCTGACGGCCGTGTGGGGCGTCTCAATGACTGTGAGGTTAACCTCTAGTACAAAAGACACTTCGAGCCGAATAGCGTGATAAAATGACAAACGGATCGACTTATCTAATAAGAAACATCAGACTTAGCTATGCTTTCAAAACCTGGGTATCGGAGATAAGTATTATAACTCAACAGGTGACGTTACCTGTACTCTAAGTGTCTATAAACAAATGAAATTCGCATACAAAACCTTAAACAAACACTGCTATCTGAGATGGAGCTATGATGGATTACGAGTCTATTTTTCCAAATATTTTTTCCTCTGCAATGCATATTACTATCTACACTACCTTACGCATATGTGACGTTGTCCGTACTTCCCTACTCTGAATTTCATTTTTTCATAGTTTAAATAGTTTAATCAGCTTCCCATGTACTCGTTACTATTTTAATTATGTAGATATTATTCTCGTGATACGCACTTGAAACCGTTCATTCGTGCCGTTCTATGTATGGGAGAGTTCTTGAAATTAACGATAGACGGCGCTTGTCAAATCAACGTCGTTTAGTTATAGGCCAACCTGAATAAGTTTACAGATAGTGTTCCTATAATAATTAAATAAGGTAGTTAAATAAACCAAACATATTTACTTACTGTTTGCATTAATTTAGCCGGGCAGAAAAATGATAATAGTTCCATGTAACTGTTGCATGCTGGGAATAAATGTTTCGCCACAAGGTGTTTTATCAAATAGTTCTGTCAATTTGTTTAGTGAGCAATCTTTGTATAATAAACGTCACATCTGGTGTTGAACAAAATAGGTTTCACCACAAGTTATATCGTTAATTTTTGTAACAAACCTGCGATATAAAATAAGAACGAGAACGTGTACTTAAAAAACTTGTATCAAAATTCGAGGGTGTGTGTGAGCTTATGGTATGCTCAACATTTGAATCTTTAATAAATGCCTTATTATTAATTCATGCAAAATCTCGATGTAGGAACAAATTATTTGGTCATATTTTCCCATAAACCTCATATTTATTTATTTTTTACTTCTAAAGTTTCTTTCATTGTTTGGATAAAAAACTATTTATTAATGTGACATACCTAGGGTTTTAATTTTGCTGTTTCAGTTTGATCTAAACATCAACGAGATGTTAAAGTCTAGACATAGGAAGTGCTTACGCTTGAAGTCTAGACATTGACTTCATTAGCTAGGGTTTGTTCATACATCGAATTGTCAGTATGCTGTCATGTTTCAATAGGTCCACCTCAAAACACACAAACCAACATTCACTTTGAACATAAGCAGTTGATGACTAGGCAATGTTTCCTCTAATTTTCATGTAGATTAATTAATTTTATAAGGCTGAGTTGAATGTACCAAACGTTTAAAAGTTAAGCGATGAATTATGAAGATCCAACGTGCTTTAACTCTCCGTATTTAGAAGATTTGTCATGTAAAGGAAGTTGTCTGTTCCAGTACTGTAACTTAACTACGAACTCCAAATTAAAATGACTCAATGTGTTTCAATTCTGTAACTCTTCGAATGTCTGTATTTTCTCGAGTGTTATAAGTTATCGTTCATTTATTTGAGCTAGAAAATTGCTTGTGTAAGTTTAACACATGCCATTGGGCAAAGTTATATTTTTTACACTGCAACCAATATTCACATTATAACTACGCTATAATTTTGACGCTATGACGAGAAAGGAGGAGTGGAGGAAAGGAGTGATGCCTTATGGGAAATTTGCTTCTATAATTGTCCTCTATACTTCCTATAAGTGTTCATCCAAAATCCAATATGTTTATTCAATTTGCACAGACTTTGCGAGCTCTGGTAGAACAGGAAATACTTGTTAACTTTTGCTGATGTAATTTTCTTTCAGTTCTTGTAAGAATGATTCTCTAGTACTGTTAAGACTGAGTTACTGGCAAGTTTATTGTATATCTTCCATTCAGCTGAACACTACACCACGAATACAAAGTGGGGTTATTATCACGTTGATAAAAATCTCGTGTTTGGAACAAGATGCTTCACTGCCGTTGTTGTTATCTTGTCTTAATTTGTAACTGTGACATCAATCGAATAGTTAACTAATTCCTATTTACTGATGTTTACTACCCTTTGTTAGTGTCCTATTATAGTAAACTGTAGAGTTACCGAAACGTTGGTAAATAAATAGTTTCCCATACGATTAACGAAACGATGGTAAATAGAATATAGTTTCCAATACGATCAACGAAACTTTTTTTCTATAATCTTTATACTACTGTCCTTAGTTTTGGGGCGCTTAAGATGGCATAGTGTTAGCGTGACAGGCTGCAAGTCCAAAGGTCCATGGTTCGCATCCTGTTGCCGCCAAATTGAGCTCTGCACATTGGAATTATGGGTACTTTAGTGACTGTCAAATTAGTCCAAGAGATGACGTTGGGTGATACTGCCTTTCCTTTAATCTATCAGCTATGAATCGGAAAAGGCTTATTCGGATAGTTTTGGTGTAGCTTTGCGCGAATATCTCAACCAAACTTTAATTCCCCCCCCCCTTGTCTTATGAAAGGTTTTGTTTGTTTTTAAACTTTCACTACCTTCTTTATTTCTCCAGTATGAGTTCCAGTACTTTATCTTGGGTTTATTTTGAATTAACTTAAACTTTCTCACTGCCATCTTTCCGTAACCTGTGAGGGAGAACAGACGTTGCAGTTACCGTAAAGATATCGAGTACGAAATGCAGGATGAAAGCGTTAGATACGTAAAATAATTGCTTTGAGAACCTTTACAGTGAAAGCAAAAGAGAGCTTTAAACGACTGGATTCTCGTGCAGCGTAATTTACTTCATGTGTCTAGACGAAATCTAATCGGAACTACAGAATGGCTGGCAATGTGGATGAACAACGAACGGTCAGCTCCCTGAAAGGAAAGAGAAAATGAATACATGGAGTTATGTCGTCCAGAATATCGAAAGGATCGACACTGTTTTGATGCGTCAATGTGTCCGAAATCACTAGAAGTTATTACAAATTTATCTGGTTATGAAATATATGATTTATTTGATATTCAAATTAAATAGTTAAACTACGTTAATTACTCTTAGGACTAAACTGATTACGTATGTTTTGTTTATTTATCTTACGTTTGTGTTCTATTTTTCTTTCGAGTAAACATTGTATTGATTACTAATCAACTTCCTTACACACCTGTTAATATATATTGTGATGTTTTCGGGAAGATTTTTATTAATTTTGTTTGCAATCCAAGAGGGAAAACAGAAAAAAGCAAGAGAGATAAATATTGTTACGACAGTGGCAGTCACGTGACGCTGGTAACACGTGAGGAATTTCTCGAATGATCATGAATAATCGGGTAAGCCCGAGTTTGTTCGAGACGCCCTCTTTTTTAGTATATAAGCCTGGCAGAGAGCCTGGGAAAATGAATGTATGGTAAAGCGAAAAGTAGTCACGGTAAGTTTTGGGCGAAGTTATCGAGATTGGGAATCGCTGTGGTTTATAGCGTGTATCATAAAAGTTGTTAAGTTTAAAGTGACGAGAAACGTACTGACAGTGGAATTACTGTGTACTAAAAGTTTGTATCGAGAAATAATAAACTGGTTTAATCAAGAAAGGATTTATATCGCCGAAGTTCCTAGAAAAGAATTTCCACCGGAAATTAACAAACAATCAGATACGCAACAATATAATCAGACCAAAGGAATTCCATTTTATTCGCGTACCAGTTAATACAATGTTACAGATTAGAACATGAAAACGAGACACACAAAAACAAAACTTATACGAGGTGCATCCCCTCTAACAGGAAAAAACCATTATTAATTTAAACATTTATAGAAATATAGAAACTCTAGGTAACTTATTAGATACCTCGAATAAACAATTCTATTTATTTCAGTTAAATATAGAAAAAATAACGGTACATTTCATAGTTGTTATTACTTAACTAAACTTGAATTTTTCCAGTGAGTTGATTTCTTAGTATTGGGTATATAATTCCGATTTTTATTCATAAACAAGTTAATGAAAATTATTGTTATAAATCCAAATCTTTGGATAATGGTAATGCGTAATTAGCAACTTAAGCTGAGGACTTACAGTTGTCAAACTTTTACCGATTCACTAATTCGCTATGATCGTGTCTGGACGTGAACTGTACCGTAACCAGGTGTGGAAGAGTGCGATGCAACAAAATCTGGACTGTGTTGTGATGGGAAGTGCAAGTCCCCAGTGTTATCAGCCGTCCCGAACAATAGGAATATCGCCAGTGGCTAAAGTTTGTGCTTCGTTGTTTTTACGTTTATATCAGTCATTAGAATGTACATAACCAAACACCTTTCAAACACGATATACAGTGTCGCTGGAAATTACAAGAATGGGATACCTTGACAGCACGATATACAGTGTCGCTGGAAGTGGTGGAATTACAAGAAGGGGGAATACCTTGACAGCACGATATACAGTGCTGCTGGAAGTGGGGGAATTACAAGAACAGAATACCTTGACAGCACGATATACAGTGCCGCTGGAAGTGAGGGAATTACAAGACCGGAATACCTTGACAGCACGATATACAGTGCCGCTGGAAGTGTGGGAATTACAAGAAAGAAATACCTTGACAGCACGATATACAGTGTCGCTGGAAGTGGGGGAATTACAAGAATGGGGAATACCTTGACAGCACGATATACAGTGTTGCTGGAAGTGAGGGAATTACAAGAATGGGGAATACCTTGACAGCACGATATACAGTGTCGCTGGAAGTGGGGGAATTACAAGAATGGGGAATACCTTGACAGCACGATATACAGTGCCGCTGGAAGTGAGGGAATTACAAGAACGAAATACCTTGACAGCACGATATACAGTGTCGCTGGAAGTGGGGGAATTACAAGAATGGGGAATACCTTGACAGCACGATATACAGTGTCGCTGGAAGTGGGGGAATTACAAGAATGGGGAGTACCTTGACAGCACGATATACAGTGCCGCTGGAAGTGAGGGAACTACAAGAATGGGGAATACCTTGACAGCACGATATACAGTGCCGCTGGAAGTGAGGGAACTACAAGAATGGGGAATACCTTGAGAGCACGATATACAGTGTCGCTGGAAGTGGGGGAACTACAAGAATGGGGAATACCTTGAGAGCACCATACATGGTGTGAAAACTATCTCGATAATTAGTTTTCTATGCTGCAGAAAGCGAGAGTTACATAATTACATCAGTTAGATATACCGTATAGATATTAAAACGGACTCATACAATTGTTAACACTAAATTGTTAGATATACCGTATAGATATTAAAACGGCCTCATACAATTATTAACACTAAATTGTTAGATATACCGTATAGATATTAAAACGGCCTCATACAATTGTTAACACGAAATTGTTATTTAGATATACTGAGTTGTCTCATTAGTTGCTCTTACAATGTAGCATTAGCTTAATCCCCAAGCTGTAAGTTTTAGCATTGAGAGAATTATTAGCAAACCGCTTAATAAAGTAAGTGCGGTGAGTCTGAGTTTATTCTACTTCAAGTAATTCGTTTTCTTTAATTGTTTCAGAGCAGTGTATAGATGTTTTCTTCTTTTTAATATTAATGTCCTTATATTAACAGTGTCTGAGTCTAATACCCAATACGACCAACGAGTTTTATTCCTTATCTTAACAGTGTCCGAATCCAATACACAATACGACCAACGAGTTTTGGTCCTTATATTAACATTGTCCGAATCAAATACACAATACGACCAACGAGTTTTGGTCCTTATATTAACAGTGTCCGAATCAAATACACAATACGACCAACGAGTTTTGATCCTTATTTTAACAGTGTCCAAGTATAATGCACAATACGACCAACGAGTTTTGATCCTTATATTAACAGTGTCCGAGTCCAATACACGATACGACCGACGAGTTTTGGTCCTTATATTAACAGTGTCCGAGTCCAATACACGATACGACCGACGAGTTTTGGTCCTTATATTAACAGTGTCCAAGGATAATACACAATACGACCAACGAGTTTTGGTCCGTCTATTAACAGTGTCCGAATCCAATACACAATACGACCAACGAGTTTTGGTCCTTATATTAACAGTGTCCGAATCAAATACACAATACGACCAACGAGTTTTGGTCCTTATATTAACAGTGTCCGAATCCAATACACAATAGGACCAACGAGTTTTGGTCCTTATATTAACAATGTCCGAATCCAATACACAATAGGACCAACGAGTTTTGGTCCTTATATTAACAGTGTCCAAGTATAATACACAATACGACCGACGAGTTTTGGTCCTGTATATCGGAGACTATCCATATCACCCTTTGGACCACTCTGAATATAAAACAATAACTATGACTTGATGAAGATGAAGGTCACAGCAAGGTCACAAATATCCAAATATCCCTATCTGTTAACATGGGGATCGATTTTCACACTATTTTTGCTCTATAACTTGATGGACATATGTAGAATATTATTCCTAATTGTCCTGTCAAACATGGTCCGTATCCGTTGATAACGACAGACGTACGGACAAATTTTCGTATTTTTTAAGAGCCGAATATGATCAACGCTGCGTGGCGGAAGTACGCGCTCTACACGTTTTTTCTCCTCACGTTCCACTACTCTTATAAATCTGCGTGGCGGAAGTACGCGCTGTACACGCTTTTTCTCCTCACGTTCCACTACTCTTATAAATTAAAGAATAAATTACTGGTGCTATGAAGCTGTTTTAGTGATTATTGAAAAACTAATCAAATCTAATGCTTTCCACCAGACGAGTTTGTGGAAGACATAGCACTTGGAAGACCAGAGAATGACGTATACGACCAACAGAAACTACAGCAGACACTTGAAGAAAGCCGAACTAATGATACTATAGCTGGTGTTGCTGACTCGGCGAAACGTCCGATCCCTGCACTTCCTCGGGAGTCCTGCCGAACTGTTAGAAGACACAGCGTTAGTAGTAGCCGTCGAGAACGAAACGGCCGTTTCCGAAAGTAACCTTTGAACTTTGTTTTTATGATTTTACTAATACGTGTGTGCATGTTTTTTCAGAATCGGTTTGTTAGAAAGCTGATATTATTTAAACTTTAGATAAATTTTGGTAGCTATTTTAAAGTCAACTGAATTATTTCTGAATATATTAAACTAGCCTTAGAGTTTGTTATTTCGAACATGTATGTTTTTAACTTTGAGAACAACCCTATTCTTAAAGTAGGAAAATATCTTGTCAATAAAATCAATCCCTCATTTAAAAATTAAAACTAGTTTAAGGAAATCTTAGAAAAATATGATCTGATTACATTAAGAAACGATGTATTTCAACTGATATGGACGAAAAACTGACATTTAAACGTAAGTTTGAGATTTTAGCTAAAACGCTTTGAAATAATGTAAAGATAAACTGTATGAGAAGAGCTCGTACAGCGCCCTCTGGTTGTTGAAGTATCTTTACACCGAGTGTTGTAAATGAAAAATAAAAAACGAGTACTCAAAATGTAATACGGTGACAGTGTACGGTATGATAAGAAGTCTAACTGAAAGCTAATAGGAAAACAAACATCCGTGTTCGATAATTATATAACAAAACCATATCAACTATAATGGAGATTACGAACATATTCCTAAACATGGAGTCAACGTGAATTTCGGACAAATCAACAAGAGCGCCATGTTTTGTATATTATTGTTTAAAACATTTTATTGTTTCTATATAGACCAGCTTTTATTGTCAATGTACGTCTAAACCTCTATAAAGAAACACTGGAGCTTACATCAAATAAAGTATACACTTTCAAAGGGGATAATATCTGTATAAATAATGCGTTTGTCTGTCTGGAACTTTTCTCGCAAATTTCTGGATCAAACGCGACAAATCCCATATCGTTAGAAAGGCCTTAACGAGGATTCTATATTGGCTTTTCAATTCAGAATCGGCTTATTATTTTGCTTAGTCAAACTTTCCAATGCAGTGAGTATGGTACACAATGGCACAATGTTGTTGTCATTACGTGACGACTGGCTTCGATTTCAAATTAACTTTAATTTTCAAAGTATTTTACAAATAACATTTAACCTACGTGTAATTTCCTTAAAAACATTAACAAATTAACAAATACAATTTCTATGAGTTTTCTCAACTTATTTTGGTCTAAAAAACACACGCACAGTTCATTCAAAACCACATGCTTATCACTCTGTTAACACTCATTCAGACGTTTCTGCATATTCAGCTAAGTTTGGTCCTTCATTATAACTTTATATTAACTTTACTTTGTAATAATTTAGCTTCAGTTCGTTTCATACACTATTATAAACACCTTTTAACTACTTTTTTTTCTTTAGTACAGGTTTTATTCTTCGTTTTTTGTGAGTTTCTTTGCTTCAACTTATGAAACCTTGTTGTACACTGAACGATCATAACTGTTTCGTACGCTATATACTACTATAAATACTATTACTTTATTGCTTACGTGTTGTTTTATTAAATAAAGTTACGTCTACGTGAGTTTGTTTATCTTACCATGTAAAATTTTTCAAATGGGCCAGGATTTATCATCTAACACATTATGCCTGCAAGAAAGTGTAGCTTAAATTGAATGCGTGAATATTATAGAATAAGGAAAATTTAAGCGAAGGGCATGAAGACTACCGCATCAAAGACACAAGTTAACAGTTGCCACCGAGTAGAATCCTAGATACACAGTTATTTCTTTATTCATTAATTAAACAAGTTAACAGTTGCCACTGACTAGAATCCTAGATACACAGTTATTTCTTTATTCAGTAGTGATACGAGTTCACAGTTGCCACTGAGTAGAATCTTAGATACACACAGATGCCAATCATACCAAAGAAGATCCATGAGTTACCATCAAGTACCAGAACTACAAGAAACACCAACCATACCAAAGAAGATCCATATCAATAAAAAGCATCAAAGCTTTCTGAGCCTCGAGAAGGGTCCTTACCATGTCTACTCTTCCCACTTAAAATCTTACTTCTTTACTCCTACTCCTTCGTGTATTCCAAACTCTAAAACCAGTGTATCATTTCTTTGGTGGTTAAATATGGATTTCTTTCCTTTGGGAGGATTCTTCACCTCAAAATTCCGGATCTTTTGTTTTTGTTGTCTAAGGAAGTTTTATCACTAACTCTTTCAACAAATCTGTTTTCAAGGCATCTTCAAGCGTTTCAAGAACATCCATTATATGTTCAATATCCGTTGTTTGAGAATGTGATTCCGTCTGGTCAGTCTACTCTTTTAGGAATGTGTTGATCTTCAGTTTGGTACAGTGGAAAGGGGGATGTTTTCACATATTAGACTAAAGTTAAAGCCAATTTCGCTAGAATAGGGTAGCACAAAACATTTGTTCCTTATCATGAGTAGCATTAGTGGTACCGTTGTGGCGAGCTGTTTGTTAATAGGATCTGGCCTTGTGAAGTCTATACACCGTTGTGGCGAGCTGTTTGTTGATACGATATGGCCTTGTAAAGTCTATACACCGTTGTGGCGAGCTGTCTGTTGATACGATATGGCCTTGTGAAACATATATACTGTTGTGGCGAGCTGTTTATTGCTACGATCTGGCCTTGTGAAACATATACACCGTTGAGGCGATCTGTTTGTTGGTACGATCTGGCCTGGTAAAGTTTATACACCGTTGTGGCGAGCTGTTTGTTGATACGATCTGGCCTTGTAAAGTTTATACACCGTTGTGGCGAGCTGTTTATTGATACGATCTGGCCTTGTGAAACATATACACCGTTGGGGCGATCTGTTTGTTGGTACGATCTGGCCTTGTAAAGTTTATACACCGTTGTGGCGAGCTGTTTGTTGATACGATCTGGCCTTGTAAAGTTTATACACCGTTGTAGCGAGCTGTTTGTTGATACGATCTGGCCTTGTGAAAGTCTATAACCGTTGTGGCGAGCTGTTTGTTGATACGATCTGGCCTTGTAAAGTCTATATACCGTTGTGGCGAGCTGTTTGTTGATACGATCTGGCCTTGTAAAGTATATATACCGTTGTAGCGAGCTGTTTGTTGATACGATCTGGCCTTGTAAAGTCTATACACCGTTGTGACGAGCTGTTTGTTGATACGATCTGGCCTTGTGAAGTCTATGTAACTTACTCTATGTTTATCGAATCTAATGACACTAACTAAATTATTGGCTGAAGATTGGCTTTGACCAGAATTAGCTATTTTCTTATCTCTATAGCTACAGAGCCCTCTGCATGGTAAGATAGAAGGTTTTTAGTGTAAATAGAGTGTATTAATACTTTAGTGTAAAGGAAATGTTTAATACTTTTTTTTCCCTAGACGCCGAAGAAATAGCCGCAAGTTTTCGCGAGTTAGACACTGCCTAAGGAACCGCCATCGATCTGAAAGAGCAGCCACAGCCCGAATAAAGCGATTGTGGGATTATGCTGTTATTCCTTATGAAATAGAGTCCAACTTTAGTGGTAAACAGTTTGTTTCTGATTTTATTAAAAGTAAAGAAGGTAGCGAGATTTATTTGGGCTTGTTGAGTTAAGGTCATGTGTGTATAATTAATTAACGCAACTGTAGCTTATACTTGACGAAGGATTGTTTTAAACTGTTAGTTCTATACTCAACAAAAAAAAAGACCTTTCGTTTTAAGATTCATCAAACTTAAGAGAAACCATTAATGTTAGATATTCATACGTGCGGTATATTCCATCAGAACCGTTTCGCTGGTTGTGTTAGGTAGTAGTACATTCGGTATATTCCATCAGAACTATTTCACTGGTTGTGTTAGGTAGTAGTACATTCGGTATATTCCATCAGAACTATTTCACTGGTTGTGTTAGATGGTCGTACATTCGGTATATTCCATCAGAACCGTTTCGCTCGTTGTGTTAGATATTCATACATGCGGTATATTCCATGAGAATTGTTTCGCTGGTTGTGTTAGATAGTTGTACATTCTGTATATTCCATCAGAACTGTTTCGCTGGTTGTGTTAGGTAGTCGTACATTTGGTATATTCCATCAGAACTGTTTCGCTGGTTGTGTTAGATAGTCGTACATGCGGTATACTCCATGAGAATTGTTCGCTGGTTGTGTTAGATAGTCGTACATTCGGTATATTCCATCAAAACCGTTTTGCTTGTGTTACATTCTGTATATTCCATCACAACTGCTTTGGTTGTGCTACATTCTGTATATTCCATCAGAACTGTTTTGGTTTTGTTCCAGGTGACCACAGAGCTTTATTTAAACAGGCTATGCAACACTGGGAGAACCACACTTGTATCAAGTTTGTGGAAAAAGAACCAGAACATGTAAACTACATTGTCTTTACGGAGAGACCGTGTGGGTAAGTTATGGATGAACAAATATTTTAACGTAGACCATGTGGGTAAAGTATGGATGAACAAACATTTTAACGTAGACTATGTGGGTAAAGTATGGATGAACAAACATTTTATTATAGACCGTGTGGGTAAGTTATGGATGAACAAACATTTACTATACAACGTGTGGCTAAGTTATGGATGAACAAACATTTTATAATACACCGTGTGGGTAAGTTATGGGTGAACAAACATTTTATTATAGACCGTGTGGATAAGTTATGGGTGAACAAACATTTTATTATAGACCGTGTGGTTAAGTTATGGGTGAACAAACATTTTACTATAGACCGTGTGGGTAAGTTATGGGTGAACAAACATTTTACTATAGACCGTGTGGGTAAGTTATGGGTGAACAAACATTTTACTATAGACCGTGTGGTTAAGTTATGGGTGAACAGATATTTTACTATAGACCGTTTGGGTAAGTTATGTATGAACAAACATTTTACTGTAGACCGTGTG
>NW_013668410.1:0-7500 GCF_000517525.1 Limulus polyphemus | reverse complement strand
TGTATGAACAAACATTTTACTGTAGACCGTGTGGGTAAGTTATGGGTGAACAAACATTTTACTATAGACCGTGTGGGTAAGTTATGGGTGAACAAAAATTTTATTATAGACCGTGTGGTTAAGTTATGGATGAAGAAACGTTTACTATACACCGTGTGGGTAAGTTATGGAGGAAAAAACATTTTACTGAGGATAGGTTACGGCTGAACGAATATTTTTATTATAGACCGTGAGGATAGGTTACGGCTGAATGAACATTTTTACTATAGACCGTGTCGGTAAGTTACGGCTGAATGAACATTTTTACTACAGACCGTGTCGGTAAGTTACGGCTGAATGAACATTTTTACTATATACCGTGTCGGTAAGTTACGGCTGAATGAACATTTTTACTGTATACCGTGTCGGTAAGTTACGGCTGAATGAACATTTTTACTATATACCGTGTCGGTAAGGTACGGCTAAATAAACATTTTTACTATATACCGTATCGGTAGGTTACGGCTGAATGAACATTTTTATTATAGACTGTGTAGGTAAGTTACGGCTAAATGAACATTTTTACTATATACCGTGTGGGTATGTTACGGTTGAATGAACATTTTTTACTACAGACCGTTTGAGTAAGTTACGGCTGAATGAACATTTTTACTGCAGACCTTGTGAGTAAGTTACGGCTGAATGAACATTTTTACTATATACCGTGTTGGTAAGGTACGGCTGAATGAACATTTTTACTATATACCGTGTCGGTAAGTTACGGCTGAATGAACATTTTTACTATATACCGTGTGGGTAAGTTACGGCTGAATGAACATTTTTACTATAGACCTTGTGAGTAAGTTACGGCTGAATGAACATTTTTACTATAGACCTTGTGAGTAAGTTACGGCTGAATGAACATTTTTATTATAGACCGTGTGGGTAAGTTACGGCTGAACGAACATTTTTATTATAGATCGTGTGGGTAAGTTACGGCTGAATGAACATTTTTACTATAGACCGTGTGGGTAAGTTACGTCTGAATGAACATTTTTACTATATACCGTGTCGGTAAGTTACGGCTGAATGAACATTTTTACTGTATACCGTGTCGGTAAGTTACGGCTGAATGAACATTTTTACTATATACCGTGTCGGTAAGTTACGGCTAAATAAACATTTCGCACAAGTAGATTTATATGTATAGAATATAATTCAAGAGATCAAGAGTACCCAATCTTTACCATTAACTGAGTTCTTTAGTTCTAACATATGTGTATATAACATGGAATATTTCTTTATCACCTTTTTTTTCTATGTTCATAAATTTATTAGTAAATACTTTATTATAATAATGTGAATTCGTCAAGTAAACGGTTCAAAGTAATACTATGTTACATTCAAAACAAGCTGTTTGAATATATTATAGTTCATAGAATGGAATTCATTAAACGAGTTATTGGTAATAAGTATTATTAATGCAACTGTCAGAGCACAAGTCCCCTATGCACGAAACACTACATTAATTAACGTTCCCAGCATCCTTATCGGTGATTTTTGTTAAGTAATAGTGTGTATGTCTGAAATGAAAGGTGAGTCTATCTTTACGATAGTAATAATTAATTAATAAACGTAACTCAGATTTTTAATGATGGTGATGATGATGATAACTCACATTTAGGATGATGGTGACTATCATAAGGATAACTCACATTTATAATGATGATGATGAAGATAGGAATAACTCACATTTATAATGATGATGATGAAGATAGGGATAACTCACATTTAGAATGATGGTGATGATAAAAAGGATAGTTCATATTCAGGATGATAATGATAAGGATAAGGATAACTCACATTTATAATGATGACGATGAAGATAGGAATAACTCACATTTATAATGATGATGATGAAGATAGGGATAACTCACATTTATAATGATGATGATGAAGATAGGGATAACTCACATTTATAATGATGATGATAATAAGAAAAACTCGCATTTAGGATGATGGTGATCATAATAAGGATAGCTCAAATATATAATGATGATGATGATAATAAGGATAACTCACATTTAGGATGATGGTGATGATAATAAAGATAGCTCAAGTATATAATGATTATGATGGTAATATGAAAAACTCACATTTAGGATGATGTTGATGATAATAAGGATAACTCACATTTCGGATGATGGTGATGATAAGAAAAACTCGAATTTAGGATGATGATGATAATGATAAGGATAACTCACATTTAGAATGATGTTGGTGATAATAAGGATAGCTCATATTTAGGATGATGGTGATAATGATAAGGATAACTCACATTTATAATGATGATGATATTAAGAAAAACTCACATTTAGGATGATGATAATAAGGATAACTCACGTTTAGGATGATGATGACGATAATAAGGATAGCTCACATTTAGGATGATGATAATAAGGATAACTCACGTTTAGGATGATGATGAAGATAATAAGGATAAACAAGCTATATGGTAACGTTGAGTCAAAACATGAATGTAAATATTTTAATTCAACAGTACATTCCAACTTTTTTTTTTTAACTTAGGTGTTGTTCTTTTGTTGGGAAGCGAGGTAATGGACCCCAGGCCATCTCTATTGGAAAGAACTGTGACAAGTTCGGAATCATCGTGCATGAACTTGGTCACGTGGTCGGGTTCTGGCACGAGCACACCAGACCTGATCGAGATCAGCATGTTGTCATCATCACGGAAAATATTATGAACGGTGAGTCACAGGTTAGTCTTCCCACGTAACTTAATTCGGTTTGGTTTCAGGTTTCTCTGAAACCATGTTTTGTTTAATTACATTGCTAATCTTCATGATATCTGTCAGTAGGACGGCACTTGTTTCCTGAAACAAACATTACATACTCGCAACGATCCCGAGACACTTCACTAGTTGAAGAGATAAAAACATATATATATGCTTGTTTACTCAGTGACACAGATTAATACTTCTTTTCCTTGGCCTTCTTCTAATATCTTAATTTCAAATACGTCATCAGTTATTTTAACCAAATCTCCGTAAAGAAAAATCATGTGAAATAAAATGCAAACTCGTTCTTTAATTTACCAGTAAAATCTGGTATTAAATAAATTACCCCTAAATACAAACCCGGTGCGCGGTGGCAGCACTGTCGAACAAGAACATAATTTTCTTATTTCTTAAACTGTTGTATTGTCATCCTCTCGTTGAATCAGCCAGAGAACTTTTCAAATATATAAATGTCGAGAACAGAAATGAAATATAAAAAAAGTTTGTACAATGATTTTTGTGAACGCCTACGACGTTTGTTTTAATAGTGTAAACATTAAAACTCTCGAACCTTTCACCATTATCACGTAATGCAAAGTTCAGTTATAATAATTGTAACTTGATAATTTTTTTTAAGAGCAACTTACAACTTCAATGTATAATAATAAGCCTTACGACAATTGGTTACTTGTATGTATATTTCAAAGTAAAATACAGTCGCAGTAAAACAGAAAACAATGATATGACTCTGATACTTATAAATAGTCAACTAACTGATGTAAAATAAATTACCTCCGACTTTTCCAATCAATTGTTATAGCTTTATCTACGTCTAGCCGACAGCCTAACGGATTGGAACTGAGGTTTGTGACTTTAGGTAGAAGAAAGGCTAGTGGAAATATATCTAGTAATATATGTTTTGGCGTCACTCATAGATATTTTGGTGGAGCTGTATCTAATATATACCCTGACTTCACTGAATGATACTTTGGTGGAGCTGGTTCTAATAGATGCTTTAGCGTCACTGAAAAATACTTTGGTGGAGCTGAATCTGACAAATGTTTTGACGTCACTGAAGGACACTTTGGTAAAGCTGGCTCTAATAGATGCTTTGGCGTCACTGAAGAATGCTTTGGTGGAGCTGGCTCTAATAGATGTTGTGGTGTTACTGAAGTATACTTTGGTGGAGCTGTATCTAATAGATGTTTTGACGTCACTAAATGACACTTTGGTAAAGCTGGCTCTAATAGATGCTTTGGCATCACTGAAGGACACTTTGGTGGAGCTGAATCTAATAGATGCTTTGGCGTCACTGAAGGATACTTTGGTGGAGCAGAATCTAAAAGATGCTTTGGCGTCACTGAAGGATATTTTGGAGGAGCTGAATCTAATAAATGATTTGGCATCACTGAAGGATACATTGGTGGAGCTGAATCTAAAAAGATGATTTGGCAACATTTAACAAAATCTTAATCATAAAAATAATAAGCTACTTAAATAGTTTTAAACCAGTCGGTTTGTTGTGGTTTCTGCCTCTTTGGTGAAAGTCGTTAATCACTTCAGTAAAAAAAAACCAGACACATCAATGTCGTCTTCAATCTATCTAGTGAAATCCAACAACAGGCTAAACGTGTTAAACTACGATCAAAGAAGAACTACGCCTTTGTCCACAAACTTTCATCTCGACAAGAAAGATTGTCTTCTCAGGATAAGAAAGAATATGAGAACTAGGAAGTGCTGTATGGTAGTTCTGAGGAGAAAACTATGAAGTTAAAGGGACTGTGTTGTAGTTCTGAGGAGAAAAACTATGAAGTTAAAGGGACTGTGTTGTAGTTCTGAGGAGAAAACTATGAAGTTAAAAGGACTGTGTTGTAGTTCTGAGGAGAAAACTATGAAGTTAAAGGGACTGTGTTGTAGTTCTGAGGAGAAAACTATGAAGTTAAAAGGGACTGTGTTGTAGTTCTGAGGAGAAAACTATGAAGTTAAAGGGACTGTGTTGTAGTTCTGAGGAGAAAACTATAAAATTAAAGGGACTGTGTTGTAGTTCTGAGGAGAGAATTATGAAGTTAATGTGACTTCCACATTTCTTGTTGGTCGTCGAACATGAGGTTTATTGAGTGGCAGCTTCAGACTTCATTCACTCACTTGTTGGGGTGGACCATAGCAAACAGTTTCATTTTCTCTTCTTCGAAACCGTTTGTGCTCATTTTTACCACCAGTGTGGTTTTACATCCCTATCCTGAGCTCCGTCTTGGTGGTGGTGTTCTTCTCGTGGTTCCTGAGGCGAAGTTCTTGGGGCTTATCTTTGGTCATATGACTCTCATTTTTCATATTAAGCAGCTATGTGTCAAGTGTACAGGGGCAATGAACATCCTCCGTGTCCTCTTTTCTACCTCTTGAGGAGTGTATCAGTGTTCTATGTTGACGATCTATCGTACCCTCATATCTTTCAAGCTGGACTATGTGTCTCTGGTTTATAGTTCTGCCAGGCCCTTTGCCTTCAAGATGCTGGACTCTGGGGCTTCGGCTCTGCATAGGGGCTTTCTGCACTTCGCCAGTCCAGAGTCTGTACACGAGTCCCATGAGCCTCCTCTTCACCTCCGCCGTTTACAAATGTATTTGCAATATGCTATCAAGCTTCAATCCTTACCACAGCTTCCCACCTGTTGTTGTGTCTTCCTTTCTCAGTGGGCTACGCTCTTTCAGAATAGATGGTTTGCCATTCCTCCTTTTGGCCTTCGTATCCAGGCACAGCTTGCTGCATTGGGTCCATCATTGGATGACATTGCTAAGTCCAATTATCAGACCATCCCGCCATGGCTCATTATTATCCCCACCTGTGACCTTTGTTTGAGTCATCTGAGGGAGGCGGATACTCCCGATTTGAAGTATCATCTTCTCTTTGCTAAACATCTTACGAACCATTCTTCTGTTCCCGTTTTTACGGATGGTTCGAAGCCACGTGGCTCTGTGGGCTCTGCCATGGTTTGTTGAAGTTCGGTGGTTGTTCATAGGATCCCCTCTACAATTTTTGTACAAACTGTTCAATTCTTTGCCATTTATCTTGCCTTGGATCAAGTACAAACTAAGCACTACACTAACTGTGCTATTTACACCAATTCTCTTAGCTCTCTATTGGCCCTGGAATCCCTTAATGTAAGTTCTCACCCTATTCTCGTCAATATTCAGAAAAAAATCTTACCCATTTTTCATTGTATTCAGTTTTTCTGGATACCTGGCCATGTTGGTATTTACAGAAATGAGCTTGTTGACATAGAAGCTAAGTCCATCTTCTTTGACATAGTCACAGCCGTGTCTATCTCGTATATGGGCTATGGTCCTATGATAAGGACTCGGCTTCGCGCCATTTGACAGTCGATTTGGGATAGATAAATTTATAACAAATTTTTCCAGATCGAACGTACGGTTGTTCTTTGGCCATTTATTTTACATAAGGATAGAAGGGAAGAAATTGTCTTGTGTAGGCTACGCATTAGTCACAGTTTTGTTATTCATCGTTTTCTTTTATGTGGAATGATCAGCCAATGTGTGACACTCCAGTCACAATTGCTCACGTTTTACTTTCCTGTCGTCGTTACGAGTTTAAGCGGCGGCACCATTTTTGACATATGTTTTCTAAGGGTTTAACCCTGACTTTGGATGGTGTCATTGACGATGGCGACACTGTCCAATTTGATAGTGTTTTTAGTTTTTTACGGGCCATTGGCCTTTTTATGTGTTTTACCTGCTTTTGCGGCATTGTTTTATTTTTAACTTGTTTTCTTTCTACATTTTATTGTATTTTACATACTGTTTTGTTTTTTTTTGGTGCAGATAGCCTAGTTGCTTTGCGCCAATAAGCGCCAAATAACCAACCAATTAATTATATCTGGAGCTTCGTTTTTACTGACAAACCGACTCTGAGAGAATTTGTCCTTCAATCGTATCCGACCACTGTTTTCTGGTTGGAGGTCATGTACTGGGATAGCACTGATCCAATTTTTGCTGGATGAGACATAGATAGTTGATCAGATAACTTAGAATATGAAATGAGACTGAACGAATGATCGAGGTATTTTTATCTCCACTCTGGACGATCCTAAATACTCGATATAACCATGTAAGAACATAACTTCAGTGAGATTCAACGTCCTTCACGGACGGCATAATTGTAAATGAACTAAATTCATGTACTGCCTCAAGTAACTGAAAAAGAATTATTGGCTGAAACTGTCGAAACTCCATTGTCGTGTTAAGGGTATCCTTCACCTTTGACCGAGAGTTGAACACTCACCAAATCTCTAGGTTACATATGAGAAGGTAAATGGGCCAGTATTCTAATTGTGAATATTATTTCCTTTTAAAAATATAATCTGTATCGTTAAGGATTCTTTTTCCTATACCTAAATAATATGAAGTTATTGTTCTAAATTCCTACTAAGCATCTGTATACTCATCAGACATTTTTACATTTTACTTTAACAGTGGATAAAATCCTTTAATTATACGGGTAACTGAGTAAAGAAGTTGGAATGTTTTATTATTAATGTATAATACCTTTTACAGAATAAGGAACTATTTATGTTTTATTATTAATGTATAATACCTTTTACAGAATAAGTAACTATTTATGTTTTATTATTAATGTATAATACCTTTTACAGAATAAGGAACTATTTATGTTTTATTATTAATGTATAATACCTTTTACAGAATAAGGAAC
>NW_013668409.1:153639-157468 GCF_000517525.1 Limulus polyphemus | reverse complement strand
GATTATGGAGTTGGGTTGGCACCATCAGTTTACCATCTTTTCCGTTCGCTGCGACCCCATCTTAATTGGAAAACGTATGCAAATGTGGAAGGTGTTAAAGAGGACATCGACATATTGTTTTTCCTTCAAAGCCAAGTGATTTCTTTAATCAGGGCAGTAACAACCCGATTATAAGATGGAAAAGCATCATCGATAAGAATGGAGACTATCTCATTTAATAAATATTTTGTTTTGATATACAAGTTCTTCGGATTTTTACGTCTAAAAAAAAGACGACATTAATTTCTTGATGACCTAATAACCTCAAGTTTAACCTCTCAGTTTTGTTGAAGAAAATATTAACATTAAAGATTAAGTTATTTACAACACTGTTGACTCTAATAAAACACTATTTTTTGAAATTAAAGTTATTATTAAAGTTTTTTAAAAGAAATAAGAATTGTATTCACTTTTTTTTCTGAAAGCAATTCAAAATTTCATTCACTTTACCTCCCATAGCTGTAGAAAGTCCTTTTGTTCAATACGTAATAATTCACAACGTTCATTCGTTACAACAGTTGCTCTATGTGGTCTGTTGTCAAGAATGTCCTCGCCAAAAGCAGTTCCGACACCCAGAGTACAAAGTGTAACGGAGTCCTGTAACATATTTTAATATGTTATTAGAACATCATTAAAATTTACCTTTCATTCTAAACCTTTTTTAATCATTTCTAAAATAATACATTTACCTTATCTCGCGAATTAATTATGTGCGGAAAATAATCTCAAAAATACTATACATTTATTTATTTGCGAATATCGCATACTTCATCCTTCTGTGACTATTAGTTTAATATACAAACTAGGAAATCGGTCTGTGATTGCGCGAAGAATATGGCTTTAGATAATTAATCTCTACAGCAGATGCTGATTTAGATGGTTTCTGTTATACATAGGCTATTTTCATCTTGGTGCTTTATATTTAGCTAGTGTGTAGCTACTATGTTCCTGTAAGACTGGTACATGTCACATGATTGATTAGTATATTAGATGCAACGCTACTTTTCAAGTCTGATGGCAGACTTTGATAGGGAAAAACATCTTCAGTGTGAGTTGCGAGGGTATAGCTTACCAGTGTGCTAAAGATTCCTTAACCTGGAATAACACACTTGGTAAATATGTTTAAGATTGTGAATAATGTTTCACTTTGGACAGTGTAAAATAAAGATCTCCTGACGCAGATTTACGTTAGCAGTTATATCTAAACTGGCACATGTAATTCATATCCAAGATTCATATAATTTTTTTTCCACGAAAGATTAAATTACGTTATAAATTTATAAAAATTAGGTACTTCATCATTCAAATAAGAGTGTGTATGTGAGTAATACGAACTTGAACACTGTCATCACAAACGTAGCTAGAACTTATATATCTTGATATTTGTTTAAAGTTCAGATAATGACAGAAACATGCATGGCTTAATAGTTAAGGTTTTCGCATAGACTGACTATTGAATTTATGATAACAATTTTATGACTTTACATGAGAATAAATGTCGTTATAAATAAATCTTTGGCAGCGTTATGCTTAAGTAGTAAGTATGCATTCTGATTTTTAAAAATAAAATATCGGCGAATACGCGTTCTGAAGCTAATATCGGACCCAGTTTTAGATTTTAATTAAAATATTTTGAATATTTCGGTTTGGTTGCTCTTTAGAAATAATAACGTTGCGCGTGCATATTCTTTTCCACATAACACAAAACGCGTTTACATACAAATGAACACATTCTTTTTCAAATGTATGTGACATTTTAATGCATGAACTTAGTCGGTTTAATAGTTTACGATTTGTTCTGCTTTTTTTGGAAATTTATATGTATACATATATAAATGTATACAAACGTATATTTCTATTTAGTAAGATTTATTTCATACATTTATTTCATAATCTTATATTTCTACTAAGCAGTTAATTATATTACTGTTTGATCGACTTCAATCTTGGCTGTACTATCATTATGTTAATGTTATGAATACCGATTAAAAGTTATTAATAGCTAGTAAAGTGTAATTACTTCGAAAAATCGAATGCAATACATATTTGAAGCCTCATCACATTAACTTTAGATTGGTACTTTACGACTTAGGGCGCGGATTGATCCTGTGTTAAAAATCTGGACTGCGGGGCTAGTGAGCCGGATTCGAATCCGCGCGATACCACAAAACGTTTCCCGCATTGTAAGCTGTGTGTACATTATAAGAGTGACAATCAATCCCTTAGCGAGGATGACTGATTGTAGGGTACGGCTGACAGGCTGTTTTCCTTCTGGTCAGTAGTTTGAAATTAGGGATGGCGGTAGATAGCTTTAGTAGCTTTATTAGAAATACAAATGCTTTACATGAAAACAAGCAACATCAGGATAATAACATGAACAATTTCAGATTTACATAACTCGATAAGCAACACCAACAGTTTTGCGTTTAGATACAAAGTAGTATTCTCGTGTTGACGCTTGCTAATCAGTAACAAAAACCACCGCTGTTTTCATTTTGTGATACCCTATCGGTATAAAAACAAATAAAAAAAGTCTTCTTTTGAGTTGAAAAAATGTTACATGAAGCAATGTGATTTATTTGATAGAAATGATGAGCCCACTATAGAATACTCTAAATATATTTTTGTGATGGAACATTTAAAATCCATACTACTTGTCCCTCACATTATTCTAAGAACACACGTGTGCTGCTTTATTTTGTATAGTCGCCATTTTAAACAGCTTCTACAACTCAAGATGTAGTGTGCTATTTTTGTTATCAAGTTGTAATTACCTTAACTGCGTATGTGACACAGAAGAAAAGAATAATTATCACATTATTTATTATTCCGTCCTCAACTTCAGAGGGCTTAAAGTATATACACACCCCTCAACGTAAGAGTGCTTGGCGTCTATAAATCATTCTCAGATTCTGAGAGTTTATAGGATATAAATTATCATTACAGATAAACAGACAATAGTTGATTCGTCAAGGCTGTCACTGTTCACCCACCTCTGAGAAAAAAGGAAATTTAAATCCACCTTTTATATTCAGGAATTCTTCCATTCCCCTCTAAATGTTCTATAAAGTGCCAGTTTCCATTATGCCAATGAATGGTATCTCATTCCATAAGCTAATCACTCTGTTAGAAAAAAAAAAGATCTGTCGTTTCAAAAACTTCAATTACATCCTCTTCTCTTATTGTATTCAGGATAAATCAGGGGCTCACACCCTATTGAGATTTTGAAGATATTCCTACGAAAACACCATTTCACTTTGAACGTTCATAAACAATAAACATTTGCTCAAATATATTCCGCAAATCACTCAGGCTTGATAATATAAATAGGTAATAACAGTATAAAAGAATTTACTTGCATGCATATGCATATACAGTTACATAATTGAAAGACAGAACAAAAATAAAATGCAAAAAGAAAAACTAAAAATAGGCATTTGTTAACTTATTTCTACGCAGAAGTATTTATGATGATGCTAATTTTTGTTTATATTGAATTTGTGTGAGTTCATATTGTTACGTCTCTGGTCGTTAGTTAATTTTCCGTCAAAATTCTTTCCGAAGAAACTTTAGCGATACAATTCCTTTCTTAAATAAAACTGGTTTATTCTTTCTCAATACAACTTTGCAATACACTTCATTTCCACAGTCACGCTATAACAAACGCTATAATTCACAACGAACGACTCACGTGCTCGACCCAACTGTCCGTCTCTATCTCTGTCTGCAATTCAATTACATTGTTGCCGTCAGTTCTTGGCGGTCTTATATACAAGAATACCGAAAATCT
>NW_013668409.1:139492-152846 GCF_000517525.1 Limulus polyphemus | reverse complement strand
AACATGGGAAGTGTGTTATTAAATATGGTTGGTGATATCTAACACTAGATATATACAAAAGTTTATAGTGTGTGTCATACCAAGATGGGAAGTGTGTTATTAAATATGGTTGGTGATATCTAACACTAGATATATACAAAAGTTTATAGTGTGTGTGTGTGTGTGTGTCTTACCAACATGGGAAGTGTGATATTAAACATGGTTGGTGACATCTAACACTAGATATATATACAAAAGTTTATAGTGTGGTGTCTTACCGACATGGCGAATATGTTCTGATACGTCATGAGTGACATCTGATACATCCCACATAGACATGAAAGACATACAACAAGGCACCTGTTCAGCTGCTAAGTCTATGAAGGGAACATGGGAAAATGCAAAGTAGTGTGCAACGGATGCCAAGAACATTTCTATACAGATCAAAAAATCCTGGAAAAAATGAAAGAAGATTAAATATCTCTAGTTCTTTAACAAAATTCTTAGATGTAAGAAAAATGGCATTGTTCTGTAATAAAGAAATGATAAAAATCAACAGAAAGTTTCTTAAAATGAAAAGTACAGATCATGCAATGTCTACATAAAGTCACAATCCAAGTTCGTTTTGAAAGTATACATGTATGAAACAATCAACTGTTACTACATTTTTAAATTAAAGACCAAACATCTGGGATCTGGAGTTATACAGTACTGTACAAAAGTGTTGGGACAAGAGAATATTTTGTCATTCATTCTATTTTAGTGGTTAATTCTTCCATGCCATTACAGAATGTAAACTTCAACACTATAGTAATGCTTGACAACTGAATGAACCAGAGTGAGAATACTGCTACGTCTCTAGTCGTTTGTTAATTTTCCATAAAAAAAATGCTTTCCGAAGAAACTTTAGCGATACAAGTCCGTTCACAAATTAAACTGGTTTATTCTTTCTGAATACAACTTTGCAATACACTTGATTTCCACAGTCATGCTATAACAAACGCTATATTTCACAACGAACGAACAAACGATTCATGCGCTTGGCTCAATTGTCGTCTGTATCTCTGTCTGCAATTCAGCTACATTGTTGCCGTCAGTTCTTGGCAGTCTTATATACAAGAATACCAAAATCTAGTAAACACTCGAGGCTTCACGAACCTTCGAGAATATGACGTGTTACTAGCGTCACGTGACCCCCGCTGTCGTAACAATATGTTCTTTTCTGTCTGAAAGTTATTTTTTCAACGTTTATTACTAGATGAGAAAAAATAATTAACAAAAAACAAGAACTTTAAAGTGGAATTATTATAAACTTATCTTAAACCTTGACATTTTCATAGAAAAGAAGATATACCACTGACATTATCAAATGATTAACTAGCATAATCTGGATGTCCTTCGGATCGACAAGTGCGATAAAGTAGAATGAAATAGATACCACTGGAATCAACAAATATCATTGACTAGAAAAAACAATGCTTTCAATATATAACGTCCAATTTTGATATATTTCTTATAATTTTACTATTGTAAGAAAAAATGTTGAAAAAATTTCAATTCCCTCCGCAATTACAATTTAAATTAAGTTGAAAATACTAACGAGATAAATCAAACCGTAGGTTTCGTTAAGTATATTGCAATATAAATCGCAATTTCAACAACCAATAGCTTCCAAAGTATTCATTGAAATTTAATTATAGTATCAACAACAAAGCAATGAATAAACTTACAATTCATGGCCAGAATTCAACCAGGACAGAGTTTGATCTACTGAAGGAGCAAATAGATATTATTGATACTGATAGGGCGTCAAGGTGCCACAGAATGTAATAAAACGTGCTAATTTGAAATATGCAAAAACAAAACATTTTCGACCTCAGCTATGCTTACCGTTGGTTGGTTGATGTAATACACCCTGCGGCGATGACGTAACCACTTATACGGGTTGGAACACATGAGGTACACCGTTATGTTACGATTGTAATAATGTAGCTTCAAATTGAAATAAGCACGTGCTCCAACGCAGTAGAAAGGATTAATTCATTCAAATTAGTGATTTGAAATATTTTGTAAATGACTAAATCCTAAGCCATATCTTAAATGTACCCTGTTTTCACTATTTGGTGCAATGGTTGTAGTTGGTTGAGTCAATCTACTTTAACGACCTCTATAAAAAGAGGTGTTTCGTGAGGCTATTGTGATATACAGTGGCTATAGTAACTTGTTTCGCAAACAGTGACGTAATAAAGGTGACTAAAACATCTACCAGCATGTACATGCACGTATGATAATTAGTGCAAACACGCAGCTCCATATCGAACGCATGTCAGCTTATATATATTAAAAACCTAAAGGGATAGAACGTTAATAGCTTCAAAATAAAAAAATACTCCCAAGTTATCACATGCACCATCGCAGAGAATTTACTAGGTAAAAGAGTAGGTGAAATTGTCCAATGAATTTTAATATCTCAGGATTATAGATAATAGAGTGCGTGAATTATTTAAGTTTTTTGCTTATGAAATTTATTAACTACATATGAAAATTTTCTAAGACATGAAATATATAGTTTCACCTTATAAGTTGTGCAAGAGATAGCAATAAAAGTGAACTCCGCAGAAGCAAGAAATGCAAATCTGTTTTCGAGTTGACTAATATCTACATATATCTAAACAGTAATATCTAATTGTAATAATAACAAATTCGTTATGTGAGAGACAAGTAAAGATGTCTGTAATGAACTGGGTTGTTCTTTTTTTTCTTTTTTTTTTTTTTACTTGTGGTATCATTAGACTTTGCATAAATTTCTACCAATTAATTGAAATTTGGCTTATCCTTATCTTTGGCTTAGCCAAGGATTATTGACGAGGATGGTATAATCTGAACTAATCTATTTAGTCGAAACGCCCCCCCCCCCTCCTTCCAGAGGCTAAGCGGTGAGTCTGAGAGCTCTAACGCTACATTTTTTTTTATAGTAAGACTACTTTTGCTCAATTCCGTTTTGACCTGGACTTACACTGTAAGAATGGTTTTCATGACTTGTAGCACACTCAACGCAGTGTTTACTTCTCATAACTTTCGTTAGTTGAGGTTTGGTGAATCAAAGCTAAGTGTGTCAATCACTAAACGATCTAAGACAATCAAAGACTTCACACCTTCCAATTGCACTTACAACTGAAACTAGTGTAAACATATTTTCTGACATTCTCCCAGTGTACAAGGACTTGCTTAAGCACCGAAAATAGGTATTATGTGAGTAAATTATTTTGCATATCGAAATCTTGACACAAAAGGGGGGACTAATTTTTTTAATGAAATTTCTATAAAGGAGTTAAATCAATGAGTACAAAAGTTGTATAATTCAAAAGCTCTAATACTAAATTATTGTAGTGCTTTTTTGTCGTATGCTAAATATTGTGATGACCTAACAGCCACTAATTATCAGACGATTGCTTCCCGATTTAGGGGTTAAAAGAATACTGTTGCGTCATCGAGGTCACGTGACTAGTGTGACGCCACCTATTTTCTAGAAGTATCTTGTTCCTTCGTGAATGCCCTAGCACTTACTAGATATGTGTTTTTCTGGTATATAAATAAGACACTCACAACGTGACGGAACAATGTGTGTGTAGATAGTGAGTAATTGAATTGCAGTCAGAAGTATTGTTGACGTTCGTTGATATAGCGTTTGTTATAGAGCGACTGTTGAAAATAAGTGTATCGTAAAGTTGTATTCGGAAAGAATAAACCAGTTTTATGAAGTAAGGACTTGTGTCGCTAAAGTTTCGTCGGAACGAAGTTACGGAAAATCAATTAACAAACGGAGACGTAACAATACGTTACGATTTGGCACAGTATGTTTTCTGAGAAAAAAGAATTTATTTTCGAACAGCGAATATGTTTAGATGTGTGATTTTCTTCCTAACAGAAATAAGTAACAGTTACGCCAGCTTAACGATATCTTTTAATATATATGCCTCTCTTTTTAACAGAATATTGTGTTGTAATATTAGCTCTCTCAGTGCAAACAGAATTGTTAATAATAATCATTATATTAAGTTTTCTCTAGTGCCATGTATCATCACTTGACACGAAGAGCAAGATTTTCACAGATTTTATAAGTTAAAAATCTGGAATAAATTCATGTAAGCTAGTGTAACCTATGATAATAAGACCAAAGAAAAAATCAAGAACCTCTTTCTATCTATCTGTCTGTCTGTCTAGCTGCATTTTGTTCGTATTTCACACTGGAAACAGTTGGTTGATTCGTTGATGGATGTTTGTGATAAAAACGTATGTGCAAAGCTCATGTCAACCGTAACCATGCGGGAAAACCTAACAATTAACACATACTGTTGACACAGCTGCTGGTGTCACGTGACTTGGTGGCCAATCGATTACTCTCCAGTCAGTTCAGTACATGTACAATAAAATATGTGGAAGGTACGTTTAGCACATGTATTCCAAATAAGCCAAAATAGATAGATAGATATCAATACCTGCAATATCTGTATAAGATTATAATGCATATAAAGACATTAAACAAGACAGTAGTGTACGCAAATGAAAAATATAATAACAAACACGAAACTGTTTTTGTTGTTTCTTTCAGATATTCATGCAAAGCTACACAGGGGCTCTCTGCGCTAGCCCTAATTTTGAACTGATAGACAATAAGTAATACAGCTACACAACAGCACTCACCTCGAGCCCTTCGGTTACTATGTAGTATAAAACTATACCACAGATTTCTTTCTTTGAGAATCTCAAGTATTGATTCTAAATTTATTGCTGAATATGTGTTGGTTTCAAATAAATTACAAGATCCATACAACCGGCCCGGCATGGCCAGGTGGTTAGGTCGCTCGGCTCGCAATCTGCGGATCGCGGGTTTGAATCCCCGTCACACCAAACATGTTCACCTTTTCAGCCGTGGGGGCGTTATAATGTGACGTTCAATCTCACTATTCGTTGGTAGAAGAGTAGCCCAAGAATTGGGGGTGGGTGGTGATGACTAGCTGCCTTCCCTGTAGTCTTACACTGCTAAATTAGGGACTGCTAGCGGAGATAGCCCTCGTGTAGCTTTGCGCGAAAATTCAAAACAACCAATCAACCAGAAAACCGTTAACTCGGTTCATGATTTTGTCGTTCTCTCTGTCATATTGGAGCATCCATCCGCTGGCTACTGGGCGATTGGATGATGACTTTATGTCCCTGTTAACGCATGTTGAGAAACAGTGACTGATCACGTGGTGATTGCAAGACAGTTCTTTCTTGTTTCTTAATAAGTGCAGTTCTTCAGGAATTCACCCCGAAGCCTGAAGCTGATCAAGTAGAAGAGACGACTGTAGTAAATAGTAGGTACACACTCTGTGTTTTTAATCTTTTCAGGTTTTAATAAAGATTACGTTCAGAGTGTATTACACTTTATGTTCACTTCTGTGATTCCTAGACATAAGCTCAGCCAGTATACAGTCAGCATTATCCAATAATATTTTGTCCAATATGTTATTATTAGTGGACTTATTCTATACTATGAAATTAATTAAGTTCGCCTGCATATATCACTACTCTAATTGAATAATGGGATTTGACCGTCACTCTTAAAACGCGCCTACAGCTTAAAAGTGCGGAGCTCGAGTTTTACGGGAACAGGACGCAAACAATACTCTCTGGGTCAGTAGGCCCAGATAGAAAAATTAAATCTTATATCAATATAAAGTAGTTTGTTGTAATAATAGCTAAGTAAAAGTAAAAATACGAAACATTTTTTGCAAAATGTGATAGTATATGCGCTTGTCTAAAAGTACAGTCAGTAAAGATATCGAAATACCTTGAAACTGCATAGTCGTCTGTAAATATTTCAAACTGCTCTCAAGTAGGGCTGAATAAGAAGAATAAAATTGAGACTCATACCGTAGTGAACAGAAAGTATTTATTTTAATTCTTATTTAGTTGCGTTATATCACTTTCTATGTACTGATAAGCTTACGTTAATAAACTTCCCCCCAGTAGCACAGCGGTAAGCCTGGTAAGATATCCATTGTGTTGCTTTGTGTTTAACTACTTGCAAACAAAAATTAATAAACTAAAACGCCAGTGATAAAATGCTACTTTCAACGCAATAAAATAATAGATTGGTTTACTTTTAAGACTGTCAAGTTATTTCACTGATAGTTTTGTTGTTTTATGAAAAAATAGAGACATTATTTTAATGTTTCTCCTGTATAATATTTCTTTTTTGTCTCTGGAACTTGTAACTTAACATCTACATCTTTACCTAATGGGATGAATTTCATTTGTTTTGTTTTTTCTAGCTTTCATTGAGATTTACTATATTCATGGATTGTTGTATTTCCTAAACAGTAGTGTTTGTGAAAGTCTTATACAGAGGGTCGAGTTTGTTATATTAAAACTTTTTTGAATATGCAAATCATCAAGTCACATAACAGTCACAGCAAAAAAAAAAAAAAAATCGCAGTGGAGTAGCATACACCATTATTGTTTGACTTTTCGTAGGTAGTGTGATACAACAGAAAATTAACTGATTTTGGAAATCCCTTTGCGTATGTAAAATCTTCATACACTCAAATATAAAAAAAATGTTCAGATGGGGAATTTATATTTTATAAGACGTGGATGTCCCTTCTTCTTAATTGCAAACATTGGAAAATAAAGGAATATGGATCCACTTGAAGCCCTGACCTGAAAACAGTTGTATCCTAGCCAGGACCGCCGAGAGTTATTCTGGGTCCGGGGGTAATCATGTACAACTGGGCCCCCATAATCGTACTACTCACAAAGTTCATTACTTAATACCTCGTAAACAAACTGAACACTACCGGTTTCACAGACTCGCTAAGGTCTAACTTCTAAGAACTAATTTGCTGGTTATATTTTAATATAAATCTTTATGCATGTTACCTTTTTCTTTGCTTTTTTATGGGCCCCTGATGACCTCGGGCCCGGGGGAAATCCCCCCGTTGCTCCCCTTATTGGCGGTCCTGATCCTAACAGCGGTAGCAAAGTGCAGCGTCTAACAGGTGATAAATCAATAATACAAAGGTTAGTGGCAAAGGCCATTGACGTGCCCCAGGCAACAGTATATAAAGTAATCAAGAAGGATCTGATTAACCTGCTCAACTGCCACTTACCTTAAGCAGATGGAGAATGAAACGGGTATTCATGTTATTTCGTATAAAGACAAACTGGTCAATTCGCCGGATACAGCGCCTAAGAATTTTTGTGCGATCGCACTGTAGAAACGGATGCTGGGAAACTGCCGTCCTGTACATTGAATGGATTGTATAAAGAATGTGGGAAGGAGGGACGTGCTTTTCACATGACAGCCTTAGGAGGGAGCTTTTTGTAATAGAAATTACACTAGGGCTATTATCAAAATCACGGTCAGCAGATAGAGCATGACCAGACGTGGGGAGGCTCCAGAATTATTTTAATATAACGTACTTAAACTCTGTACGGTTACATTTTTCATAGTACTCGGTTTAACGCAGGCCTAGCAAATTAAATTTAGTGTTTCAGTTTGATATATATTACATCAACCGACACTATTTTTAATATTTTGTTATAACAATTGGTTGCACGTACAATTGACGTTAAATGTTTGTGACTTTTATGACCATTGATTTTGTTGTTGTTTTTTTTTACAGAAACGAAGTCTGGTACTAATTTAAACAAGAAACCTTCTCCAATATCAGCGAATAATTTCTATTCATCTTATGAAGTTTTAATTTTCATTATGAACTGTTTATCATTTAAGTTAGTTCTGTAGCATTACACAACAGGATACCTACCCGTCCATTGCCCGTCTGGGAAGTTTGCACGTCTAAAGAACCCGCTAACACAGCATACCAGTTAGCACCTCTGTCGCCTTGTCGAAACACTAGAGAAAAGCATGCAATACGTTAACTTGAAGGTACATATAAAAAAATAAATGTTCAACGTAAGATACTTGTTAAAGGATTCACTAAACATTTAAATTGCGTTTTATAAAATTGCTTAATGATTATAGAACACATCAGTATCGTGAGTATTAACTGAAGACACTTTATATCGGGAGTAAGAGAAAAGGAGGCAGTGGTTCCTAGTACCTTTAATAAGACTAGAAATAGATATGTCAGTTTGTTTTTCAGGTGTAAGATACTCAATGGAGTATAACAGCGATAATTATACAAGGAGGACAGATAAATATACCAGTTTCAGCCTAAACCAGGTTTAATTCAAACAAATAATATTCTCAATAAGCCCATAGTTAGAATTAATTACACCTACATAAATTGTATTAAGATTTCTGACATCATTTCACTCACATAAAATTTTGGTAGAATGTTAATGATGTTATCATGACGCAAAACGACATTCAAACTTACTGAAGAAGGTTTTATCAAATGGTTTTTCTTCTGCTTCTTCAAACATACAGTTACATATTATTAAATAAAGGATTCTAATAATAAGCTAAAATTATAGAAATAATCTATAAATATAATACATTTCAACGTAAGAGAAAAGTTAACTCTTATTAACACGTTTAGAGATAAACAACTTTCACTGTGAAAGGTATATTTCTAGGTACAGATACAAATAAAAAGACTTATCTCTACCTTGACACTTAAAAGCTTAAAGACGAATACAATTTCTTCGTGATGGTATGAGATTTGATCTCACTTTTGAAGGGTTTGTTTGTTTGTAATCAAACACAAAGCTACACAATGGGCTATCTGTGTTCTGCCCACCAAGGGTATCGAAACCCGAATTTTAGCGTTGTAAGTCCGCAGACATACCGCTGTGCCACTGGGGGGGGGGGCTTTTGAAGGGTAGAACAAAATTGATCTAGTGTGTCTCTATGGCAGTGAAAGAGATACACCGTTCAAACTTAGTGTCTCGCTTGGTTTTAATTCTAGCTAACTGTATTGTATTATATGAATATGTTTTAAAGCAAAACAGAACCTAGTATGTATACCACCAGAAATCTAGAAACGAGATCGAATCTCGGAAACATTATTTGTTTTATTCTTTATATTTAACCCTGGCAGCTTCAACGAAAATTTATATAAAAGCACTTTCACAACACTTTATAGAATTATATATTTTCTAAATATCAAGCCCGTTTGTTATTATTAATTATTAAACTTATAAGAAGACGCAAATATTGAACAATAATTTAGCTACGTAAGTTGTGAATAAAATTACCAAGAGCTTATTCTATAACAAAGTCAACTATTATAATATTCTCAAATTCTCCACCGCTATCAGTAACAAATCAATAATGACACATTACTTATAAAGAACCAACGTAGAATGTTTAAATGAAGATGAATATATTAGATCGGCTGGCTTACTAACATGCAAAAGTGTATCTAGACTATTATACTACCCTGGAACTGACTAACTGAATGCCACCACCTAAATTGTTAATGAAAATTCGGAAACTTATGATAGAGGAGTTGTTTATAGCACAGTTTCATGTCATATGAACATGATTCTTGACAGCAATCTTACATATGCCGTAGAAGATCGTAGACACCTTATAAACATAAAAAAATGATTAGAAACGGGTAAAAACTCATAACAAGAAGGTAAAAAAAAGGCTTGGGATGAAATCGGTGACATAAAAGCAAACAGGGTTGTGATCCGACGATCAAATTACTAAAATGGATCAGTTAATTTATTCTAAAAAAAGAATAATTCGTCAATATTTTAAGAAATAGTAACAAGAATATTAGAGTCCCACAACTGAGTTTTACGAGATTTGTAAAGACCGTAAATCAAACAGAACGCTCCTTCAAAAGTGGACATATAAGTTCCTATCGAGAACAATTTCCTGCTTTGGGAGAACATTATTTCTCGACTTTGTTCCAACATACTTACACAACATTTCTTACAATGATGTATCAGTGTATTTTACATGTTTTATCTGTTTCTCTCCATGAATCTGTTAGACAATTATTAGAAGAATGGGGAACAAACTGAAATGAATAAAAACTCAAACAATTGTATGGAAAGAATGTAAAATCATTTCAACAACCACTCCAAAATGATTTCAACCTACGATGCTGTAGTAGTGGCATAGTTTTATTAATTATTTTCTTAACTATTTTTAATCACGAGTTAAAACAACGACAGCATAAAAACTATCAAACTCTGGTATCATAGATAAGTTTGAACAGTAAGTTTAAAAAGATGGTAGTTGTAGTTTTAGCTTACACAGGACATCATTCTATTTATGCAAAGAAAAGAAGTATTTCAGATTCGCTAACTGTGTTCTAAATCAAACATATCGCGTTTGTAACTGAGGTTCTTAAAATATAATATATTAGATATTCTTTTGTTTATGTGTTTTTGGTTTAAGAGTGCTGTTTTTTCATGATTACTACAGGCGCAAAATAGTTTCATAAATTATTTCTATTTTGTTGTCCACTGTTTTCAGAGGTTGACTATTAGTGATCTTGTTCTGCTTCAAAATTGCACACCTAAATTTCAAATGAAAGGAAGTAGGTCTTAAATTATTCTCTTTGTATTAGAATATTAAAATTTCACTAGCTTAATTTAAAAATATATAAAATATTCAATTTATGTTTTCTGTTAGTTTTTGGAGAATCTGTAATTACTTGAAAGGTTTTTACGGTGTACAAAACTTGAAAATAGCTTTTATATGCGGAAACATCTGTTAGCTGAGTTCTTGCACAGATCTTAAAATATAATGTTGATAAACGGAAACATCGGCACATGTAGATATGTAGATCTTGAAAGTCGAGTCGTTCAAAACTTGAAAATAGCGTTGATAACTGGAGAAATTGTTGGTTGAGATGTTGCAAAGGAAATATCTGCTGAAGCTTTTCGCCAGACACTAATCATAGCAGAATCGTCTGGAAAATGATCTATAGGAAATCGTGCAGCTTATAAAATGAGTCAGATCAACGTAGGCCGGTAAGGCAATCACTGATTGTCATGTCCTTAAGCCAATCAGGAAATGTCACAGACCTACTGAAGGATGTGTAGATTATATAGGAATTCTTTTTGGCGGTAAAGGACAGGTTTATGTGTTTTAATAAAGGTGGCTTCCAAAATATAGAGATGAAAAGTTGACAGACCATTTGCAATAATTTTAAACCTGCTATCTTTGTAGTTGTCAGCACAAGTCAGGTTCACTAGTAAATGCTGGCCAATCGCTGATTCACATTTTGGTGGTAGAACTTTTGTTTTACAGGAGCGATACGGTAAATTGTTTTCTTTCACAGTCTTATTTCTTATAGATGTGGGTACATGTTGTTTAATTCTATCCTGCAGTTTTTGTGAAGTGCGACCTGCGTACCGATATTCGCAGTGGCACGAGAATTCATAAATAACCATACTTTTCTGTGTGGTAGGTATCGCATCTTTTGTGTTGCAGGCAACAGCTTACGTGTGGAATAAGCACAGTAGGGGTTCACTTCAGGAAAACATTTAATAATGGCCGTTTTCAATTGTTTTTCAAATTTTGTTGAAAGGTTACCAATCCATGGTGGTTTTAGGTAAACAGGACACTTGTTAGGAACAAATTTGAGGCAGTTGAGAAACTCGCAATTTTCCTTGAAGTAATTTGATTGATGACGTTTTCTGGATACCCATTTTCTAGTAAAATAGTTTTTTAATTGTCTTCAATTCGAAATCTAGTTTAGATTTTGAACAGATAATTAGAGCCCGATGGACTAAAGTAGCAATAAGGTTCGTTTTGCGACTTTTAGGACTGAAAGAATCCCATCGTGTATATTGTCCTGTAAAAGTAGGTTTTACAATATGTTATTAAATAAATTAATGCCCATAAAGTACAGCACATATCATAATAGGCTGAATTTACGTATAATTAATTCAATTTAGTTTAATTAAATAATGGTAACTGCCTACTGTACCGGCTTATCAGTAGTCTCCTAATAATAACTGTGAAGACAGCTCAAGAAATCTACTAAAATATATTTACAGTATTACTTTTTTTTGAGATTTTTTATTCCTCATATAATTCACATTAACTCTAGATTTCATTAAAAATACAAGTATAAAATATATATTCTTACGTGTTATTCCTTTGTCCAAATCTTCGTAATAGCCATAATAACACATCTGTTGCAGTAGAGTGGACTGAATATGTTCAAACGCTTTTATCTCTCTTAGTCTGTTGTATATTAACTCTATATCTTCCTCTGTACGATCTATAGGTCTAAACAAAAATATATCTTTATTTTAAGCCTAAACCGATTACATTCTTAATAATTTGAATTGGTATTCCAATTTTAGGTTGATAATATTTTTAAAATGTTTCAGCCCAGAAGGTAAATTGTAAGAAAAGAAAAACATGAAAGGAATGAGTGTCTTTTGGGTTTTCCGAAAATTTCCACACGATAGAGTATTGGTTTGTTAAGATATATTATCCAAGTACGTTTTGATTTGACGAATAATACTCTTCATGGGCTTCATTTAGTCCAATACTCCATAAGGTAATAAACTGCAAATATTGAACATGATATATTTATCTAGATTAATAACACTAGAATTCGTGCTTTATTGAAACATTAATTGGTCATTATGTAACTAGCAATTAATTTGTCTTTGCATTTAAAATGCTTATGTTTCAAAAACTTCTCAAAAGAAGTTATTTACTTCTTAGATCAGTAGTTTACGACAACTGTGTGAACCAAACAAACAAACAGACTCAAACCTAATATCACAGTTCAATAAGTCTCTCACAAGTATAACTGGTATAATGTTATGTGGACGACTAAATTATCAGCTTCATGCTTGAATTTAAGCAAAGCAATATAATTAGGATATAACATGATGTTAGCTTGTCATTCTGATTGGCAGCTAAAAACCTGTGACTAACTTTGTTTACGATCATTAGATTTTAACGGAATAACAAGATTGTAGGATACACAAGAAATTCTAATCTAACATTTTAAGACACACCATTTTCGGGGAAATCCAATTTGTCAGTTTATCTCAGCATGATTGGACCCTAAGAGTTTTATAGCCCAAAGACGTCCGAAAACTGTGAAGATGACGTGTCTGTCAAATATACTCCATAAAAACCTTGCTCGCCATTACTAATGAAAGTTTTACAAGGAACTGTAGACATATTAAAAAAATATGAAAAACGCTTTTATTTGTGAGGTTTTTACATACAACAATCATTTCATTTTTACAGCTCATTATAACTGACGCAAAGCTAGCAGGTTAAGATTGTTTGATACTAACAAACTAAAATTACATTTGTTTAAAGAATATGGTGAAAAGGGAATTATGAGAAGGATTTGTTTGTTTGTTTTGAATTTCGCGCAAAGCTATACAAGGGCTATCCGCGCTAGCCGTCCCTAATTTAGCA
>NW_013668409.1:129372-138596 GCF_000517525.1 Limulus polyphemus | reverse complement strand
CGACTCTCAGATTGCGAGTCGAGCGTCCTAACCACCTGGCCATGCCGGGCCTATGAGAAGGAAGTCTTCAACATGACAGATCGTGGTATTTAAACTGACAGTGGCATCTAATATCACTTATCTACTTAACCTGATATACAAAAAGGTGGCATTTTTTATCATTAAAGACAGGTACTAATTTATTCCAAATAAAACTGTTCTTTTCTTTAATCTTAGGTTTCGGCTACAAGCTTACAGTTTCCTCTAAACAAAAGTATCATGGTATTCATAGCTACTGTTTTGTTTTTGAAAACGACCTTTAGAAAGTAGTAATAGATAGTCATTCTTTATAAGTACATCAACACTTTATAAATCTATGAAGACCTTTACACTATTATAATTTCCAATAAATATTATAATTTGAAAAATAATATGTTTTGAAATTAAGTTTCTTTTAGGTTGAACCCAAACTTATTCCTAGATTTAAGCGGATTTTTGAAATATTATCTCCTATTGTGTATAGTTGTCGAAAATGAATATGTCGTTGTTTGTTTTATTTGAAAATGTTTAAAACCATTTTTTACGTGAAAGTCAAGCTAGAATTTGGAATGAATGTAACAGAAGGGAAGAAATTCCAACAGACTTGTGTAATGGATAGATGGAATCCACAGAATGGCCCAACTGTTAAAAAACCTTATGGTGTAACTTTCAATCATTTTGTGTTGGTATTTTGTCGAATATGAATTGTCCAAGAAACAAATTCAAGTTTTGTAAAGTTTACGTTGAAGTCATGGTGAGAAGTAAACAAGTTTAATTCATTACTCATCATATTCTAGGAAATTCAACATCTTATTTTTAATCTAATTCAGATAACTTCTGGAAAATATAAGATATATAATATTTTTGAAAGAAAATAAGCAGACGAAAACTATTAAAACTCACTAAATCACCAACTTAGAGGTGGAATGACACATTCGCTTTACTTACATCTTTGTGTGAGACTGATTATTTTCATTAAGTACGATAAACGTTAATATACATTCTCTGTAGTGTGCTTCTACCTTATCATTAAATATTTTGATGTAATGAAGTGAGTCAAGATGAGGTCAACGTAACATCATTTCATATAATATCTTTCCGCTTCAGCTTCTCAACAGGCTTGTCACTGGATATTTATTCCTTAAATATTGGTCAACTCGTAGGTTTAAAAATATATTATCACCAATTTCATATATATATATATTATTTCTCCTATCAATAGAAATTCCATGAAATACTGGATGTGGGTCAATAAAATTTGACCAACATCATCAAACAAGTCTGTTTTAAATTGCTTAAATACACACTAAAGAGCATATCTATAATATAAATGAGCATGTTTAATATTTTGTACCAAATTAGGAATATAGTATTTGATTTTTTACTTTAGTTAAAAATTCAAAGTTTTTGTAATGAATATAGAATGAAATTACATACAGCGTGTAAATGTTGAAATATTGTACCTTTTATCCATGCAGTTTACCCATTCTGACACCATCTCTCTGTCACATCGACTTTCTTTCTAGTTGAATTTGCAAACCGGTAGATGGCAGGAAAGACAACTGAAATAATTAATACCTTTAGTCCTCTTCAGGTTCTGTTTCTACACATCCTTACAATTCTAGTAAAAAATAATTATACAATGCGAAGAGTAAAATAAAGAAATGGGCTAATAAAAACTGCGTTTCATTTTGTACTAAAAATTATTTTTTGATAATATATCACATAATAAAGTGGATCAACAGTACCGAAGAATATATAAATAATACCAGCATTCTGGCAAATTCACATTCAGATATGCCAAATTCTATGTCAGTTATTACCAACTTTAAAAACAACAGCATGAAGATTAATCAATCTGCCGACTTCACCAATGTATCCAATGATAATGAAGGAAGGATTACAAGGTTTACTAGAATTGTTACATTACTATGCTATTTTGTAGAACTCTGAACGTTTAGTCTGGTTTACATCAAATGTACGCGCATTACGGTGAAAAGGCAAGGATTGTGTTTGTTTGTAGTCAAGCGCAAAGCTACACAATGGACTATATGTGCTCTGCCCACCTCGGGTATCGAAACCCGGTTTCTAGCGTTGTAAGTCGGCAGACATACCGCTGTGTCACTTGGTGGCACACCGAATAGAGCACGTTCTTGTTCATCGAGGACTTAGGAGGAAATGCAAATAAAAAATGAAAAGAAAACGACAACTTAGCAAAATAAACAGCGTCACTGACAAAATGAACCTGTTTCTTAATCATAAAACATTCAATGATCATTGCAACGTATTACGTTTCAGTAAACATTTTCAACGGACTGATTAATGTACTTACCTCGAAGAGTTTGCTAACTTCTAAAAAATTGCGAAATTGAACAATTTTATTTCTATTGTTAAGATAAAAAATTACTACGATGAATTGTTGTCACCGAAATTATTTTGGTATTAACTAAGTCTGAAGGTTCTTTGAATACGTCTCAGTATAGTATACTAATCTTTGCTTATTGCGTCTAAAAGAGATGTCATAAAACATCACTATGTAATTAGAACAGTCAAAACGATAATTAACGAAGAAAATTGGACAAATATTCGTGGCCCTGTCCAACACAGTTGGAATGAAGGCAGTCCTGATATATACTAAAGACATTCCACAGTTGGAATGAAGGCAGTCCTGATATATACTAAAGACATTCCACAGTTGGAATGAAGGCAGTCCTGATATATACTAAAGACATTCCACAGTTGGAATGAAGGCAGTCCTGATATATACTAAAGACATTCCAAAGTTGGAATGAAGGCAGTCCTGATATATACTAAAGACATTCCACAGTTGGAATGAAGGCAGTCCTGATATATACTAAAGACATTCCACAGTTGAAATGAAGGCAGTCCTGATATATACTAAAGACATTCCACAATTGGAATGAAGGCAGTCCTGATATATACTAAAGACATTCCACAGTTGAAATGAAGGCAGTCCTGATATATACTAAAGACATTCGACAAATACTCACACTACAGTGGTTTTCTACTGCAAAACTATAAACAAGACGGTCATAACATTCACTAAGAACATTAAGCAAATACACAGAAAATAGTGGTTTTATATAACGATGCTACAAACAAAACGATCATGACATCCACTACGGACACTCTGCAAATACTCAATCCATAATGTCTTTAAACAAGCTATAAACAAGGCGGTAATAACATACAATAAGGACATTCAGCAATTACACAGACTATAATGGTTTTTACTACAGTACTATAAACAAAACGATCATTATATCCATTCAATAAATACTCAGACTTTAGTGTTTTTCTATAATAGTATTTTAAAAAAGACGATAATGATATCCACTAAAGACATTCAGCAAATGGTCATAATAGTGGTTTTCAACAACAGTACTATAAGGATTTGTTTGTTTGTTTGAAGTTAAGCACAAACTACACAATGGGGTATCTGTGTTCTGCCCACCACGGGTATCGAAACACGGTTTATAGCGTTGTAACTCCGCAGACATACCGCTATGCTATTGGGGGGCTACTGTAAGGAAGATGCTAACGATTTCCACTAAGGACATTCCGCAGATACTCAGACTATATAATAATATATAATATAATAATCCTATAAACAAGACGGTAATGGCATCCGCTATGGACATGAAGCAAATACGCAGACTAGAATTGTTTTGGAAACGATACAACTAAAAACATTCAGCAGATACTTATAGCATGGTGGTTTTCTACAATAGTACTATTAACAAGACGGTAATGATATAACTAAAAACATTCAGCAGATACTTATAGCATGGTGGTTTTCTACAATAGTACTATTAACAAGACGGTAATGATATAACTAAAAACATTCAGCAAATACTTATAGCATGGTGGTTTTCTACAATAGTACTACAAACAAGACGGTAACGATATAACTAAAAACATTCAGCAAATACTTATAGCATGGTGGTTTTCTACAATAGTACTATAAACAAGACGGTAACGATATAACTAAAAACATTCAGCAAATACTTATAGCATGGTGATTTTCTACAATAGTACTATAAACAAGACGATAATGATATAACTAAAAACATTCAGCAAATACTTATAGCATGGTGGTTTTCTACAATAGTACTATAAACAAGACGGTAATGATATAACTAAAAACATTCAGCAAATACTTATAGCATGGTGGTTTCTACAATAGTACTATAAACAAGACGGTAACGATATAACTAAAAACATTCAGCAAATACTTATAGCATGGCGATTTTCTACAATAGTACTATAAACAAGACGGTAATGATACAACTAAAAATATTAAGCAAATACTTATAGCATGGTGGTTTTCTACAATAGTACTATAAACAAGACGGTAATGATATAACTAAGAACATTCAGCAAATACTTATAGCATGGTGGTTTTCTACGAAAGTACTATAAACAAGACGGTAACGATATAACTAAAAACATTCAGCAAATACTTATAGCATGGTGGTTTTCTACGAAAGTACTATAAACAAGACCGTAATAATATACACTAAAAACATACAGCAAATACTTATAGCATGGTGGTTTTCTATAATAGTACTATAAACAAGACGGTAACGATATAACTAAAAACATTCAGCAAATACTTATAGCATGGTGATTTTCTACAATAGTACTATAAACAAGACGGTAATGATATAACTAAGAACATTCAGCAAATACTTATAGCATGGTGGTTTTCTACGAAAGTACTATAAACAAGACCGTAATAATATACACTAAAAACATACAGCAAATACTTAGGCTATAATGGTTTTATATAACATTTTTTTAACAATGCTGTCATGAAGTCTCCTAAGTGCATTTACTAAATACTCATATTACAGCGGTTTACTATAATAATAATACTATAAACATGATAATCATAAAATCCTCTAAGAACATTCTACAAATACTCAGACTATAATGGTTTTCTACAACAGTTCTATAAACACAACGGTAATAACATCCACTAAAGGCGTTCTAAACACTAAGAACAATGAACAAATACTCAGTATTATGTTACGTATTGCGAATTTGAAATAATCCGAAGCCGATATTTTAGTTAATTTACACTATTTGCAAACAAGATTGATACACACCGTTTTTCACACAAACACGTTTTAATATATATGTATACAACAATACAATTTACAATAGTAGCTATTACGCTTAATTACTACAAACAAAGATTTCACTAACTTAAAAATAACATAAAATATTCTTCCTAGTTCGGAGTCTCCTTAATATCCAGCGAGTTAACTTGAAGTCGATGTACATACAATTGCCGAGAAGTTAGGTAGCTTTGTCAGGCACTGAATTGTTGGACCGTCGAAGTAAGATAATATTTTCATAAAACCGCTTATGTCCGATGAGAATCTAGTAATATTTTCGGAAAGATGAGAATCCACTGACGTTCGAAATTTATAACTTCCTGGTCAAATATTGTAAATTTTCCGGTTGATAAGGGTTAGCAAAATCACGGTTTATAGCGTGCACGGTTAAAACAGGTTCCTAGCAGACTTATAAGCTCTCTGTCTTTTTTTGGCGTGTCGCCTTGGCTGTTTTTTATAGGTGCTATATTTAACCAGTTATGGAAGTGGATATATTGTCGATTCTTGCGTTCACGAATATTCTACAATCTTGGAGAATTGGAGGGAGTTTCGCCATACGTAACTAACACTGTAGCTAGGCACGTTTTTAATATAATCTCATTCCAAACAAACGTTGTCATTAAACTAAATATATAACAAATTCGTTATATGCAATACATATCTGACACTATAAGTTACGCATATTTTTAAATACAAATTTAATCTAAACAACATTCATATTAAAGATAAATACATAACAATAAATTCGTTACATCATACTATAGTGGTTTTCTACAATAGTACAATGAACAAGGTGGTCAGGAAAAACACAAAGAACAATCAGCAAATACTCAGACTATGGTGGTTTTCTACAACATTACTGTTAACTAGACGGAAATGACATCCACTATCAATAGTCTGCCAAAACACAGGTTGTAATGACTACCTATAAGTGGATTATAAAGAAGATGGTTATGACATTCAGCAAATACTCATACTATAGTAGTGTTCTATAATAGTAGTATTAGCAAGATGATCAGGACATTCCCTAAGGACAATCAGCAAAATCTCAGACTATATTGTTATTTTACAACAGTACTGTAAACAAGACAGTGATGATATCCACTAAGGTCATTTGGAAAATACTCATACTATGGTGGTCTTCTAAAACAGTACCTTAAAGAAGACGGTAATACTCGGAATACAATGGTTTTCTAAAATAGTACAACAAACAAGACAATAATGACATCCAGTAAGGAGGTACAGGAAATTTTCAGAATATATTGCATTAGCCTGAGCCATCGGGGAGGTAAATGTTAAAACAATCAATTTGTTTTTTGTTTCGTTTTTTTTCACTTCACAGCTACCAATTAGTTTAAAAAAAGGACAAATGTAACCCATGATTAACGTGATTAATTTCTTTCAAGTAAATGAGCACAGATACAGAAACTGATTTGTTATTTATTGAAACTGTTATATACACGAGAAATAGTCCTCGTGTAGCTTTGCGCGAAATTCAAACCAAACTTACTACAATGTTTATGTTTATATGTTTCACTTAATAAAAGTAGACACAGATAACACACAAGACATAATACATTTAATAAACAATGGTATCATTATGTACCATCTCCACACAGTGGAACAAACAAAGACACCAGCCATATTGGTAACTCAATGTTACCACTACCAAATATTTGAGCATGTAGCAGCGTTCTGCCAGGCAGCCCCAAGATGTGTAGGATGTGGCGAAGACTATCACAAAAAACAATATAAAAAACAAAATCCCGAAACTAAATGCTTCAAATTTGGCCAATTATACGAGTTGCCAAAAAATAAAACAATCAAATCACGTATCTATAAAATAAACCCAAATGTACAAAAACAAATACAACCACAAACAAACCAGAAAAGACGTTATAACCAACACCACAAGCTCAAAAGCAACTACCTATGCACCCACAGCAGTCACAAACACAATAACATGACAAAACGACAATGAGATTCAAATATTTGAAGAACTTGAAAACACCCCAACAACCAAAGAAACACCAAAAAATGCCACACAACTAAATGAATAAAAACATAGTTACAGAATTCATGGAAGAATTCTCAAAACCAACAAGAACAAACATTTTAATAAAACTAATATCAGAATAGAAACAATCACATCTACCACAAATTATATTATCAGTTACAAACACACTAACAAATAAAATTCACGGTGACACACGTCAACATCCAAGGTGCACTTGCTTCCAAGAAACATGAGATTGAAGATATAACCAAAACCATTAAACCAGATATATTTGTTATTATTGAAACCTGTTTATATGTTACTCATAGATTTATAATAAAAGGTTATTCAACTATAAAAAAGATAGAGCAAACAAAAATGACCTCAACAGAGGAATACTCCTGTTATATAAATCTGAACTGATTGTAAAGGAAGTACAAATAACTTCCACAACTGAGTGTATTGTAATAGATGCTATAAATGCAACGGTAGTAGTAGGTATATATTGCTCACCGAACAAAAAGCTTGATACCGATCTACTATGTTATATAAATAAACATCACCCAAATATCATTATAACAGGATATCTAAATAGTAAGCATTTAATATTTATTTGGAAATCTACAAATGCAAATGGCAGAATATTATATAAGTATTTAATAGACACCAACAGAGTATTATTAAATTATGCTACTTCTACACATATATCACACGCACATGGCACGAGTGATATTCTGGATTCGTTTAATATGAGTAGAAAATTCGTAAATTTTCCTGTAGGACATCATATTGATAGTGATCACTTACTTGTCCGATGTATCTTCAAACTCCCCCCCCCTCCCCCCACCATATAAATCAAGCAATAGCAACCGAAAAATTTAACTATATGAAAGCAAACTGGATAGAATAGCAATCAATCCTTGATAATATTCTGCCTAAAGAAAAAGTAAATCACGCATCAGAAATAGATGCTTATTGCCATACAATCACTGAGTGTCTAAAAACAGCAGCAAAACAATCTATAGCCAAGCGTAAACAACCAATAAAAAACAAACTTGGCAATCTCACACACAAATCACAGAAATGATAAAAGACAGAAGAAAACTACGCAGATAATTCATACAAACCCGTGATCCAGTACTTAAAACACAAATAAACACACTGAGAAACAAAATAAGAAATGAAATCCGAGAACTAAAACAAGACAGCTGGGATAAATTCTGCTCACAACTAAATGACAAAACTGACTCAAAACAGTTCTGGAACCACCTCAAACGATTCATCAACACAGGAAACCCTAACAGTAACTACCCATCTCTAGAAGCACAAAATAAAACAGCATACACAAACACTGAAAAGGCAAAAGTATTTAAAGAACACCTACAAAACTCATTTAAAGCATACCAGGAACCAGACATGAATGTACACTTCTTCAATAAAGTTAACAACTACATTAAACTAAACAGAACCATATACACACCAAAATTCCCAGTTAACATACAGAATACGGTAATGAGATTTGATGAAACAGAAAACACAATTACTTATCCGCTCACTAAAACAATTACAGAAACGGAAGTAAAACTAGCTATAAAAGCTACCCAAAACAAAGCACCAGGAGAAGACTGCATACAGAGGCAGGCGTTCCCCAAGGAGAGGTAGTTAGCTCCTATTCTATTCATCAAGTATGTGAGCAATATGCTTTTAAAATACCCTAATCATGGGCTTGCATCACAATTCGCGGATGATGTTGCGGTCTAGAAAAGTGCCCCCACCCCAGCCATAGCAGCAACAAATCTGCAACCATTATTAAATAATATAGAAGAATATTGCCAACAATAGCGTATTAAAATAAACGTTCCTGAAAACCAATTACTTACGTTCACAAGACTAACAAAACATAAAAAAGACCCACCTAAATTATATATGAATGGATCACTTCTCCAGACCACAACCTCTGCAAACTTTTTAAGATTGATTAACTTTCGACTCAAAACTAACGTGGGTAAAACATACAAATAATATATTAAGAAAAATCTGGAAACGTACAAATTATGCAAGAAGTC
>NW_013668409.1:125919-128402 GCF_000517525.1 Limulus polyphemus | reverse complement strand
CAAACAAACAAACAAACAAACATATATTTTAGAAACAGTGATTTAATAAGGCCACGTATTACTAGACCTTAAATATCACACTAGTTTAGACTAAAATAAATACATTTAAAAAGGGCATTTTATGTTTCAAACGAATAAAATGTGTTCTCCGCATATATGGAACTGTTCGTTAAGTGTAAGACTTTACAACACCGATTTAAGTGATGTTATGTACAACACACGAAAGTAAATGGAGATACCTACATGGACATTGCCCTGAAAGGTGTCGGAGCAAGTGCGGTTTACTTTGACCCTCATGTCGTATCTACATAAACATTTAACAGTATCGATATCACAGTTCGGAAAGGAGGAAGAGGTATACTTGACCCTCCCTGGTCTGTTAAGACCAAAATGCCGGTCACGAAACTGAGAGCTTATATGTTTATGGACCTCGCACACTGTATTCAAATATCAAAATGTATTAAGATTGAATACTTCCGTAAATAAACAAAAATGAAAGACATAATAACTACAATGTTAGTTACAGCATACATTGAACAGCGATATTTTTAACAACGTATGCACAATAACGAGAAGTAATTGAAGCTAAGTTGTTACAAACATAGCATAATATATAATTTCACATATTGAGAACATTTAATGTTTGAATCTGCTGTGCGTTTTACAAGTAATGCTTCCTATTGAAAACCCTTAGACGTCATACATTTCACAATCACTGAGCACTTAAGTATGTTTTCACTTGTTGAAATTCCTAGAGGAAGAAAATCACAAGCCTGACTGAAAACATCCTTCTCGTACGGAGAAAAGAAGCACGTTCTCCTCCTGAAAATGTTCTTGAAAATAAAATAAAGAAATGTATCAAAAATAAATTGTGTACACGAGCACAGTTGTAAAACATATACAACAAACACTAATGGATATTCTCCTGTTTTCAGTAAATATACAATACATAAGTAATCCAAAATAGCCTTTTCATTTTGTACCATTATGAATAACTAAACTACATAATACATTACTTGAGCTTGATTTCTGTACAGTCCATCTTTACGTTTACAAACTTTAACAATAGTATTTATTCAAAACAGTATTTTATTGTTCTTGATTACTTATTTTGAAAATTTAAGCTTGCTTTTCGTTTCAGGTACTATTTTCCTCTGAAGAAGGCATGTGTTCCTTTAAACATAGCAATGGCAAACAAGAACTGAAAATTATAATTGTTATTCGTTGGTTCATTTTAAGCTCCAAGCTGAACAATGGACTGTATGCTACAGTCTACTACTGTAACATTCCGCTAGTAAGCTGAACAATGGACAGTATGCTACAGTCTACTACTGTAACATTCCGCTAGTAAGCTGAACAATGGACTGTATGCTACAGTCTGCGGCTGCTGTGACTGTACTCAGATAGACAGTCCTACTCACATATCTCCGCTGTACCAAGGGTTAACCAGCTGCTCACACATCCCAACAATACAGTGCGACCATACTGATGACCAGTTAATGGATAGATGTATCCCAGTCCTCCCATGGTTTTATGTCACAGCCTATGCTGATGATGCCCCCTCTCATGTGTCATTCTAGAAGACAGGAATAAAGCAAATGCTTTGGGTGTGGTAGGTTGGGTCTCTTTCAAGTGAATACCATAGTTTGCCAAGCTGAACAAGTAGAACACCACGAAAGCAAACAATGAAACTGAGGCTAATTATCTCCTAAACTGACTCCTGAAATGAACAGTGTGCTCTTTCTATTGGTTATAAATAATCCAGTAGTAAATATCAAAAGGAATTGATGAAATTTTTTTTAAAAGACAGGATGAGATAGGAAGGGCATGGCATACGTGTATGACTTTTGTTGTTTATGTCTCAGCAAAATGAAAAGCTTGGAAGATATAAATTAACATTATGGCTTAAACACATCTTTAAGTTTAAAGATAAAAATACAAAACATTATAATGCTAACATTTTTGAAAGGTGAACCTTTCTTCATCACGAGAAAACAGTTTTGTGCTTGTTTTAAAAAGTTTCGTTTCTTTTCTTCTCATTAACGTTTTTGGAACCTAAATATTTTCCTAACAGTATAGTAGTAATATCTGTATAACTGCTAGCACAGTCAAGAAATCATATAAGGCAGAAAGAAAATATATATAATGGGTAATTTGGAGTGAAGAAGTATCACATCATAAAGAGAAGTGAGGATTGAGAATTTATTTAAATGCTTCAACTTTATTGAAATAAATTAACATAAAATATATAACATAAAAATGTGAATTATAAGCTCTGTTTTCACGCTAATTTACAGACGTACATTCATAACAAAGCTGCTTAATTAAATTGTGAAAATTCGTGCCACGTGCACTTTGACCCAGCTGTAATCATAGGATTAAGGGTTTTAATTATGTATTGCAAAAACTATTTTTTTAAAGGGTTGTGTTGGCTGTGTGTTACGTATTAGAGTTTCAAATAGCCTGAAATTGAGTTAAATGAT
>NW_013668409.1:122722-124996 GCF_000517525.1 Limulus polyphemus | reverse complement strand
TTTGGATTTAGCAGTTAATTAAAAGCCGACATATAGTCCGTTTATGATATTTGCTAACAAGATTGATATACACTGTTTTCTTTTTTAACACAAATATGTTTTAATATACAAACAATATAATTTATAACAACAGTTATTACAAATAGTTATTACAAATAATGATTTATAAACAAAAGATTCACAAACTTACAAGCAATATAAAGTCTTCTTTCTAGTTTGGATCTTCTTCGACATCTTATTGAATGTTCATGATGAGCGAGTTAATTACGAGTTGACGTAGGTATAATTCTCTTAACGGGAAGCTAGCTAGCCCTGTAGTTCTCGCTGATCACACGCCGATATTTTTCCTACCGGTGATGTTAGGCAATGTTTTCTTAAAAGTACTAATGTTTTTTATGTCTTTAAAACAAGTGATAAAGTAAAAAAGAAAAAAATTCCCTTTCAACAACATTCTATCAACTTCACTATTTTAAGGTCTGGGGTTTTCTAATATTTTCCTATTACATCTAAGTTACTTCAAGATAAATTCGATTTTATTAGTATTTCATAATGCACATTCATAAAGAAATACATTGTTAATTACTCCAAAACATTATTTCAGTATTGATATATTATTTTACAACTTTATCAAATAAATGTCATTATACTGTCTACCTTGTTACACGGAAAGTATTCTAAATTGTTCTTTCATCAGATGTATCAAGCACATCCAAACGTAATAGAAGTAACTGTACAGAACATTGTACCTAAATGTTCTACGATAGATAAATAGATTTTTCTACATTTCAACAGCTCGTAAATGGCCCTGTTTTTTTTTGCTTTTACTTAAACATAATCTTGCTATTCCTGTGTCCATCCTCTATTAAAAAACCTAAGACCTTTTCTTTGTAACTATTATAACTTAACATTATTATTATTATTTTGACCGTTTTGTTGTACATCATTAAGTACAAAATGTTTACCTCTTTTTGTACACCGTATATCACCCAAAAGAAATTACTTCTACCTTTTTGTATAAAAAAACACGTAAAAATATATGTATGCTTTCCCTAAACGTCTTTAGAGCGTTCTTTTCTACATCCTCTTCCACATTAGTGGTAAGTGACTGCTCCAGGAAATTTGATAACCTTGAACTATTTCTACTTCAGATACATGACCTAATCATATACACTGAGTGGTCACAAGTAAATAGACACCTAATTTTTCGTCATTTAACTGATTTATGCTAACTAATTTGTGTTCACAGAGCACTATATAAATGAAAATAATTATCTTGTGCTACAACATGCCTAGAACTCAAGGTTCTCTCGAATTGACAGATTTTATTAGAGGAAGGATAGTTGGTCAAGCAGATGGTTGAATAAGTCAGCGGCAGATTTCGCAGAATTTGGGAATCCCGCTTTCGACAGTCAACAGAATCATCGTGCAGTTCAGGAAATACGGCAAGGAAACAACTGAGCAGCGTCCTGGTCGTCCTGGTCCATCGGAGAGCATAAAAAGGGCTGTCAAGAGGAGCATCGAAATTGATCCCAGATTAACGACTGCAGAAGTTGCCAAAGTTGGTGGGATGAGTCCGAAATCTGTTCAACAGATTCTCCACAGATTGGGTTATCGTTGCAGAGCAGCTAGACGGAAGCCCTTACTAAGACCTACCAACATAGTCAGACGAAAGAAGTGGGCACGTGATATGATGACCAAGCCTCTGGACTTTTGGAAGACCGTATTGTTCTCAGACGAATCAAGATTCGCTCAATATTCGGACAGTGGAAGGATGTGGGTCTGGAGAATGCCTCACTAAGAGTTTTGGCTCAACAGATTGCGGCCAACTGTGAAGCATGATGGTTTCAGCGTGGTGGTTTGGGGAGCTGTTTGGGTTGATGGGAGATCGAGCTTAGTGGAGTGCGTTGGCAACATACATTTTGCGAAATACGTCGAAATATTGGAGGAAGGACTTTTGCCACTTTATTCCTCGAGTTTCGTGGACAAGAACACAACGTTGTTCCAGGAAGATAGAGCACCGTGTCATACTGCTAGAAACACCCAAAACTGGCAGGAAGAAAATGGTGTCCAGAAGTTGCCCTGGCCGAGCCAATCTCCTGACATGAACCACATCGAAAACCTCTGGGCCATACTCGACCGACAAGTCAAGATACAACCCAAAAAACCAATTTCGAAGAGCGATCTACGCCAAGTTTTGAAGCAAGAGTGGGCGAAAATCCCACAACCTAAAATTAACGAGATGATTCTCTCGATGCCCCAAAGGATCAACGAACT
>NW_013668409.1:117676-122189 GCF_000517525.1 Limulus polyphemus | reverse complement strand
AAATTTTAATTTTTTTCTGAAAAGGTGGTGTCTATTTACTTGTGACCACGCTGTGTAAATATGGTTTGTGTCACATGAGATGATGTTGTAGAAGACAAGAATTCATCTCATATGCCCCTGAAGTAGACCCTCTTAGTTTTTGACGGGGTGAGGTTAGAAATGAGGATTCTTATTGCAATCATGAATCCCAATAAAACATCCTTGATACATTTAGTTTCGAAAAGTTATAAAATGTTGTTATGATTAACTTTTCGAGTAGTTTATCATTTTTCTATCTTTGATGCTATTAGTAAACCATCAACGTGTGCAATATTTTACAGAACAATATAATCTGATTTGTCATTCACGAGTTGAACGATTTTTTTTTGTTTTTATTTTATTTATGTTTAACTATAAATTTCCATCGGTGTCTCCCGTGGCAAGTGCAAGCTGTTTGTTCACGCTTACTCATACGTCGCTGTTAGAAGGAAATCTGCCTGGGGTGTCGTGTGCTTTTAAAAGGAACTGCGCGTAGGTTTTAACAGATGACTCTGACGACAAATGAAATATTCATCATTGCATTTATTGATTTAATGGAAATGTTGAGCACCAGTAGCTTTTTTTTTCTGTAAAAAACAGGAACTGACGACTAAAGGCTTCACAGCGCTTCTTCAATATACATTAGTTCCTTTATTAGTGCTGAACTTAGCAAAAATACAACATAACTTTTATAAATCGTATTTCAACACCATGTAAGAAATTTCTTTAAGGCTTGAGAAACTACTTCATATCATATGTAAAAGGGTGTAATAGAAAACGATAGATAAGCAACAGTTTGCTTCCTGTACAATTTTAATCTTTTCTAGAATTCGTTTATGACTCGTTTAGGAGCTTTATTTTTCCTCGTAATACGTTAGTCCTGTAAAATAAAGGTCGTAAAGTAATAGAATCTGTAATTAGATATTTTAATTTGTACAAAAAAAAATTTCATATAGAAACACCAAATTATGTGTTCTGTTATTAAAAAGTCTTGTTCAGATATGATATTAATCGAACACACCTTAAGATACAATATTATTTTTATTTTTTTCTGACTGGTTTGGATTTTTTTGCATAACGTAAATGGCATGACAGTTTGTTTCCATATTATTATTATACTGTGATAATTAAACTGAAATCTACAGAGAGATAAATATATGAATATGTACGAGCTTTGTCTTTTTACAAACAAAGTTGTTGTTTTAACATTTATATCTATTCCATTACTTTTTAGAGCTAACTGTTCTATTCCTGTGACCTATATAAGAACGATATATACAAAGCTGCTACACATGTGTATCAGAAGACAAACAGTTTTTACGGTAAGTAATATCGTCATTTGTTAAAGTCATTATTACAGAAGAAAAAACGCAGTAGTTAAGACAACTAATAAATTAAGCTGTCAAGTTGAATTTATCTTAGATAAATCTACTTAATGCTTTTCTTTCTCGCCCAGTGCTTCAACTCAGCTATTATGAACCATTATGGTTTATTTATCATGTAATATACCCTTTACTTCATCAGACTCATAATGTTGCATCACCAATGCTTCAACTCAGCTACCATGAACCACTAAGGTTTATTTAACATGTAATACATCCTTACTTCATCGGCTTCATGACGTCACAGTACCAGTGCTTTAACTCACCTACATGAACCACTAAGGTTTACTTATGTGTAAGGCAACATTACTTAATTAGCTTCGTAATGTCTCATCTTGAACTTAAACCAAAAATTGACCTTGAATATCACAAAGTTTCTTGAAATTGGAAATTCCTTGTACAGCCTTGACCTGATTTTGCTGGATACTTGTGATTGGTAGTGAAAGAGGGTAATTAGAATGTAAATTACAATTGAAATATAATCTCTATCTCAACCATATGTTAAGGAGTCCAGAATTAATATAGATATTAAAGTAATTGAGGTATTGGTAGATATATATAGAAACTGCTAATAAATATAACACTGTTAAAAGTGCTATATTCTCTTGCAGTAATATCCTATCTCTATCACATCGTATCTGTGAGTATTATAGTGATGATTTAGCAAACTACTCAATGATGATCATACTATTTTTTTAAAGAATTACTGCTAGTATCAGGGAAAACTTTAGAGAGCGTCACATGATTTCATATTTGACACTACATTGAAGATCATAGTGATTTTAATATACAATTACTGTGACTATCAATAATTGCTATAATGATGTCTTATTACAATTCTGGGGGTACCAGTAACTGTCATTTTGATTATAATGATAACTACAAACTCAAAGTAAAGCTAATGGTTTTAATTTTCTACAGTCAAGTTTTATTAATATTTCAACAAGTTACCGTATAGAACTACTAGAAGAATCATTAAGTAAATGATATTATTATTAGAATGACAGCGTACAAACATTACTGAGAATAATTTTGAGAATTATAATGATACGCCATGCGATTCCCATAACTCTCACTAAATTGTATAATATGTGGATCTTACTTTCTAGAATTACTGGAAATATCACGGAGTATTTTGATGAGAAGTTACAGAACAATCTAATACTGCAATGCCAAAATTTCTTTATACTTTGTTTGTGTTTTAATTGATGAGATTCAACTAATCAATTCTTTTTAAAATCTGAAAATGACTAACCTTTTAAGATTCTTACTGATATTAACTTGTTTTAAACAGAAGAGGTATGATGTTCATATGAACTTCTACATAAGTACACGGTTTATAATTATGTTAAATATTCTTAAACCAAGGGTGATGAAGATTATTGAATGATGTTTTAATGTAAGTCGATGTCCTTGGTCTCTGAAGGAAGGAGTATGAAAGTGACCAAAAAAATTTAAAGTTGTTCTGAAACAAAATAGTCCATTTGAAACATTCTTCAGGATAAGCTTCCTAAATTGAACAGATAGTTGAATATGTGGAAGTATTTGGAAAAACTGAACGACAACCAAATTATTTATATAATAAATAAATATAGTTTTTTCTAACACTTTCGAATGCTTTCATGTTTAAAGAAGTAATATCATTAAAATAGATGAGCTATTTGTTGTTTAATCCTAAATACTATTAACCCTATATTTCTTTATTAGGAAGGGGCTATGCATATGACACTTTACATCTGTGAAAGTCAGCAAAATCGAAGGAAAATACTAATTATACTCTTACTGAGTGCATTGGGCTAGCTACAAGTCATTAACTATGATGTGTTCTTAAGCTACTAAATTATATTCTTACTGAGTGCATTAGGCTAGCTACAAATCATCAACTATGATGTGTTCTTATGATGCTAATTATACTCTTACTGAGTGTATTGGGCTAGCTACAAATCATCAACTATGATGTGTTCTTAAGCTACTAAATTATACTCTTACTGAGTGCATTGGGCTAGCTACAAGTCATCAACTATGATGTGTTCTTAAGCTACTAAATTATACTCTTACTGAGTGTATTGGGCTAGCTACAAGTCATCAACTATGATGTGTTCTTAAGCTACTAAATTATACTCTTACTGAGTGTATTGGGCTAGCTTCAAGTCATTAACTATGATGTGTTCTTAAGCTACTAAATTATACTCTTACTGAGTGCATTGGGCTAGCTACAAGTCATCAACTATGATGTGTTCTTATGATACTGATTATACTCTTACTGAGTGCAATGAGCAAGCTACAAGTCATCAACCATGATGTGTTCTTAAGCTCACAGGAAAAACGTTTCAAACTTAGAAATTTGGCATAAAAATACACATCAACAACACAAAATGTTCCATTCTCTTCTTTAGTGTTCTCCTAAATGGTACCACAAGCAGAAAGTTAAAAACCAATAAAAGACAGGGTATTTCTACATTAACAAAATACTTTTCACATTGATATATCATTTATAGACTTATTTAGTTCTTCAAGTGTCCACACTGAATGAAATTTGTGCATTATAGTGATTATATACATCTTAAATTTCTAACCAACTTTTAGTGAGTGAAATTTTGAATGCAGATGTACTTTGTGAAGGAGTATATTGAATATGTCAGCGAGCAGTACTGATAATACATATTTATAAACTAAAACATTTCTTTTCCGGTTTCTCGAAATAACTAGAACAAAGTTTAACATAGATATGTTGCATGCCAACAAAAAAAAAATATAATTATATCAAACAGAATATTTCTGTATAAAGATATTCCAAACCTCATGACTAATTTATTCGAGTTTTTTAAACCTACGAAGCATTCATTATTTTTAAGTGCATGAATTAATATTATGAGTGGTTGAAGCTGATACACCAACTATTACTAAACAAATCATAAGTATGGTAGTACTTATAGTAGGAATGGGGCGGATACACAATACACGCAATACAAATGTTTTATGGCCCGGCATGGCCAGGTGGATAAGGCGCTCAACTCACAATCTGAGGGTCGCGGGTTCGATTCTCCGTCACACCAAACATGCTCGCCCTTTCAGCCGTGTGGTTGTTATAATGAGACGGTCAATCCCACTAT
>NW_013668409.1:112592-116746 GCF_000517525.1 Limulus polyphemus | reverse complement strand
TATTTTTTTTTTATTATTTAGGGAGTATTATAAATTGTTATAAATAACACATTCAATTGAACTAAACTATGCATACCTATTTAAATATATTTACACATGGCTTGTGTATATCGTATATCGTATATCGTCAAGCAGATTTTGACATCAAATTATGGGGTAAAAAAGTGCGGTACTTTGCGAACTTGATCGCTACTACATACATGATGGAAGTAGACCTAAGTACCTCTCACCTCTAAACATATACTACACGAGGGCTATCTGCGCTAGCCGTCCCTAATTTAGCAGTGTAAGACTAGAGGGAAGGCAACTAGTCATCAGCACCGCCAACTCTTGGGCTACTCTTTTACCAACGAATAGTGGGATTGACCGTCACATTATAACGCCCACACGGCTGAAAGGGCGAGCATGTTTGGTGTGACGGAGATTCGAACCCGCGACCCTCAGATTGCGAGTCGAGCGCCCCTAACCACCTGGCCATGACGGCCCTGTATAAAATGGAAATGTAAAGACTCCACAAAATATGAAAACATATAATTGATAAATGTATACACATTTTTTTTTTACTCGTTTCCTTCAACTAAGCTTATTTAAGATTCCATCTGTCTTTGTGTTATGAACATCAACAAAACACTTGAATGATGATTTGAACTAACTTCAATAGATCAGTAACTTCACTCTACACGTAAGCTTGTTCTTTGATGATAAAACTATCTATAAGTATCATAACAGCATCTACCATTCAGAAAATAAACTCGAAGTAACAAAAACTTTAAAAAATTAACCAGATATATTCTAAAAAGTTCGCGATTAATTTTGGCTCGTTAAAGTTTATCAACCCCTTAATTAAACCGTTTGTAAACACACAATGGCCTCCCAGTGGGTAAACAGTAAGGTAACGCACTAACAACTTGCAGCAGTTGCAATACAAAATAAATAAAAAACACGTTAAAATCGGGCTTTGAAGTGGTAGACTTTTTATTTCGTTTAACTGTTTGAAGTAGTCAAATATTTACTTCCAAAAGCATATAAATTGAACATTTCCCCATACCTTTGTGTTAATTCAGTATTTGTGATAGGAAAATGATATTTCTGTGGTACACCTTGACATATTCTACATGATGATATAAAGTCAAAATTCCGAGGTTATATAAAGCTTAAATAAAGTGCTGGGTTCGGGATTAGGTCGGCTTTTTTTTTTATCAGTTATTAATGTTATCTATTTTTATGCCATAAGTAATTATCTTACCTATTTTATGACGCTTTGGAAGCTTTGTTGTAGTTATAAAAAGTGTTTTATGCTTATTCACACGCTCTCTCTGTTTTTAAGATTTTTTTTATTACAAATAAAAGTCTTATGATGTGATGTAGTTATTCGGATGATTATATTTTCCTTTTGTTTGAAATAGTAACGAATGTAAAACTGAATTCATTACCTGTATTTAAAACTCTACCCCAGTAAACATCATAATCATAAAGTGCCGTGCTTTGTAGCATAGGCGATCATGTCCCTCTACCTTTCCTGGTCCCAGACACTTGTGATTACATCAGTCACCTTCTCTTTGTGTAGCCAAATTGTTAAAGTATCCAGGATCTTCTCTCGCTGTCTACCTCTACTGCTTTTCCCCACAAATTCCCCAGTTGTTACCAAGTGTTCCCAAAGAATGCTGCTTGTATTTTTCGTACTTTTGTTATCAATGTTATTTTTGCTTCTGCTTGTTGTAGAACTTCTTCAGTTGTTTTCTGGTAGGAAACCCTAAACATTCTACGCAGGAAACATATTTCGGTTGCATTAAATGATTTTCCATTTTTTTCTTTATTGTCCATAATTCGCAACCGTACATCAAGATTGGTTCTATGTAGCAGCTAAGGCCTCTCTCCGCACTATCATTGATATACTTTTGTTAGTAAATATATTTTTCATCTTCATAAATGTTGTCTTAGTCTTTGCAATTCTGCTCTTGACCTCATTTTCACATTTGTCATCTGATGTAATCCATGTCCTCAAGTATTTGAACTTGTAGATTTGATTGAGAAGGGTTCCATTTAATGATAAAGTGCATTTTGGACTGTTTTTTTTTCTTTGACATAACCATGGTTTCTGTTTTCTGGGTGCTTAGGCTGAGTCCCATATTTCCGCTTTCTTTATTTACAATGTTAAATAAGGACTGAAGATCTGTTCCATTTCTACTATTAACACTGTCATCAGCATATCTGATATTGTTCACATTGTTGCCTCCAATAATAGTGCTTTGATTGTCTTCTATCTCTCTCATGATCATTTCACTGTACAAGAAGAAGAGATCAGTGGATAACACGCATCCTTGACTGTCTCCTCTCTTTATTTTCTGATATTGACCAAGATCATTCTCAACTATGATGACTACTGTTTGTTTTCAATATATATGATGATTCTCATATCTTTACCATACAAACTGAAATGTTCAAGAATTCTCATTATGACTTCATGTTTCACTTTGTTAAATACATTTGTGTAGTCTATGAAAAAAAAGACACAAATCTTGCTGTACTTCAATTGCACGCTCTAAGATGGTCCTCAAAATGTAAATTGCATTGGCTGTGCCTTTACTTTCGACAAATCCACATTGATCCTCTGCTACTTCAGGTTTGATTCTGATTATTGCTCTCATCATAGCTATTCTCAATAATTTTTTTTTGTTAGGTGACTCATAAGACTTATTGTTTGATGTAGTTCACATTCAGTTGTGCCTGGCTTCTTTGGTAATACTTACCACTAAATATTTCACTATTTCCACTTAACAATGATGACATTTTATTGATTTGAAGTATGACGATGCTTGTTAGGTCTATGAACAAATTTATCATAACTTTTCAAATATTTTAAAAAGTTTTAAATATTCGAAAGAAGGCTCTTACAAAAATAAAATTAGGCAACACAATACATAGGTTTAAAAAACTCGAAAATATAGAGTTAACTGTTCCTGCCCCTATATATTTTACATAAATAACACACTCGTAGTCGAAAAACAACAACAAAGAGATAACTAAACGTAAGGTAACATTAGATTCCATACAATTATTCATAATATTTTTTACAGAACGATAAGGAGATTTACTAAAAATTAGACTAAAGATAGTATTGTATTAAGAAATAAATTTACCTTTCGATCTGCCTTCTTTCGCGGAATTGTTGGAAACCCTATTAATGTAAATTTAACAATTTGAGCAACCTATATAAGCTCAATTTTGAAGTTTGTGTTGAATATTTACAATAACCTGTTGCTTGAAAATTAGAGTCAACAGGTTGAGTGTGAAATAGCATGAGTACATGACGCAATCTTCAACTCTGGAGAAGTAGATACGAATAGAATCCGTGAGATGCGGGCGAAAGATATCGTTAAGTTATCAGTAACTACATATAATTCCAATAAGCACAACGCGCGAACACGAATAGAGCACGTGATCCGTGCCAGATGGTGTTTTACAGTAATATACATTCATGTCTAAAATTGGTTCACGCGTGTATCCCATGTAAGTGTTCTCTGTACTTAAGAATATGGCAATTTAAGCTTCTATAAACAAGGTCCACTGTGTACGATGTGCATGTTCTAACCGCAAAACCTTGTTACGATCTATAATAACCACTAGAAGCTCCGGAAGGCGCAGACACGTCACACATTAGCTGAAAAGCAAGCATAGGTCTTGTGAGCCTCAAAACTTGAAAATATACAAAAATTGATTCAAAATACTTGATATTGTTAAACATAGAAAACAGGTAGAAATATAAATTGGCAAACAAGACAGAACGAGAAAAGAAAGTACGACTAATACCAACAAAAGTGTTCAGTGCCAAAAATTGAAAAAATAAAACTGGCCATTTTTTCATGCAAATGCTGATTTTGCTATGTATATATATATATATTGCAGATGAAATTTAATTAGTGATATCAATAAGCTTCAGGTTATTCATATATCGTTAGCCGCGGCATAGCGGCTCATAAAACATATCTGAGTTTGTTTGTTTTTAGCCGTGGCATAGTGGTCATAGAATGGCTCTGAGTATTTGTTGTTGTTGTTGTTGTTTCATATATCGTTAGCCGCGGCATAGCGGCTCATAAACATAGTCTGAATTTGTTTGTTTTTAGCCGTGGCATAGTGGTCATAGAATGGCTCTG
>NW_013668409.1:102775-112211 GCF_000517525.1 Limulus polyphemus | reverse complement strand
TGTTGTTTTTTCATATACCGTTAGCCGCGGCATAGCGACTCATAGATCATATCTGAGTTTGTTTGTTTTTAGCCGTGGCATAGTGGTCATAGAATGGCTCTGAGTATTTGTTGTTGTTGTTGTTGTTTTTTCATATACCGTTAGCCGCGGCATAGCGACTCATAGATCATATCTGAGTTTGTTTGTTTTTAGCCGTGGCATAGTGGTCATAGAATGGCTCTGAGTATTTGTTGTTGTTGTTGTTGTTTTTTCATATACCGTTAGCCGCGGCATAGCGACTCATAGATCATATCTGAGTTTGTTTGTTTTTAGCCGTGGCATAGTGGTCATAGAATGGCTCTGAGTATTTGTTGTTGTTGTTTTTTCATATATCGTTAGCCGCGGCATAGCGGCTCATAGAACATATCTGAGTTTGTTTGTTTTTAGCCGTGGCATAGTGGTCATAGAATGGCTCTGAGTATTTGTTGTTGTTGTTTTTTCAAGTACAAATTTCTAGCTCATAGCTCCATCATCTCTTGACCGATTTGAGATATAATTACAGTTTTGGATTTAGGAGGTCAAACCCTTTCGATTGATGTATTTGACCACGCCCAAAGTTTCAAAGATTAACTTACTCTAATCCTGCATGAAAGAATTTCAAGTGCCGTGGCTATTGCGGATTTCGCCTTGTTACATGTTGAAAGCTAAGGTATCTATTATTGAACGATATACTTTGACTTCTTCATACAATATGAAACTTTCAAGTTTAGTCCAGATTGGTTTCATAAAAAAGCATTAACTACATCTATGTACGAATCTATATTTCATCTAATGCTTATTTACCTCTAAAAATTATTTTAGAAGCAGCTTCAATACATATAAGGTGTGAAACACAAATAAAATATACGCAATACCATGTAATCTACCGTTTCCTATTGTCTTCTTGATATTTTCAATAAAGTACAAGCTATTTCACTAGCTGGAGTAAAAAAACAAGAAATTCTATCATTCATTTTCCTCCCATAGATTCTAAACAAGATAAAATATATATAGCATTATATTAAATCTTTTAAATGTCTCTTAGAATATAGTGAAATTCAAACACGCAGAATCGAAATTATTTCTTCCCTTTCTGAAAATTGCCTTCCTCGTACTGTAACATGGGTATAAAACACGATTCCTCTCTCTTTCTTTTTTGTGCGGAGGCTGTAAATTGTCTGAATGGATAAATCAAGCATAAATATTTTACCTATCGTAACGCATCGCATTCCAAACAACCGTATTACATGGATATTACGAAAATAAAAAAGTTATCAGTTATCTTAACCATACTATTCCAATCTTATCATAAATCTTAATTTTCCAATTTCTATTATTTTAACCGTACTTTTACTTGAATTTTCTTTCCTGCTTTATTTAAAAGGTATTTTATGTTTTAACCCTCATCATCACACCTTTGAACAGTTACGTTGTGGAACACCTGGGGTCCAACTGGACCCCAGCACAAAATTACCATTATAATAAGTTCTGGATTAAACTCCAAAAACCCAATTGCATTATAACTTTAATTAGGGTGAGCATGCAATGTGAACAACATAAAAATATATGTATTCCAGAGAAAATATCTTGACAAATCAAGAAATTACAATATTACATTGTTCCTCAGGATACAAATAAGTAGTATTAAACCATGCTGCCAATACTTTTGCGTATTTTGGTTTCTGTCTTTGATGTTATTTATATTTTACATGTACTTGATGTTTATACAGAAATTCAACATCTCCATATTGTTTCGATGTAACTCAATAGACATTATGGAAGTTTTGCGAGCGATAAACGTTTTCTAAAATAACGTAAACATATCCACAAATTACACAAAATAGGTATCTTATATTATAATAATACAGAATCTATTCTATGAAATTCTCCTAAATGAGCTATTCCTTAGTGTGTTTCTGCTCAGTTAAGTGTGAAAATGAAGCTATTGTTCTACCCATGCGCATAATCAAACGTGTAATTATTTTTACAGTGAAAACACTTTACCTTTCAGGCAGTTCCCAGATTTGCTATTTCTACTTTGAGTAAAGACTAACGTATAAGTGATTAGATTCTGTATCTTAAAAATGATTTGACTGACTTTCTGGAATTTGCTATTTAAACATAATGATTAGGGAATTAATACAAGTAATTGTAAGCAAGTGCTGCCACATTGTTGTTATGTTTTTTTAAATCAAAACTGGAGAAATACATGTTCTGACATGTTCAGACTATATCAAGTTGGCCGTTTCTGGGAACATCCTATTATAGAGCTTATGAAATAATTATAAATTATCACCCAAATAAAACATTATTAGAGCTTCTAGAGCTTGTTTTAATACAGTTAAAAAGTTAAACAACCGGAGACATCCAAGAAAACAATTTGGACATTTTAATATGAATTAGTTCGTCTTTGAATTATCAAACTTAAAATGAAGATATATATATATATAATTAAATTATTTCACACCTGTGGTGTTCAAGATAGGAAAGGTTGAAGTGGCTTTCCGATTGTTTTATAACTAACGATTACTTGGATATACGTTCTTTGTAGTATGTACACATGTATAACTATAAAAATTGGTATCAGCTTCTCAGCGACACCCACACACCTAAAGGGCATGAAACTTGAAAAAAATATATAATTATTAACGCTTAAACTTTTTTCTTCTTTGGCCATATTTACTTTTTCTATTACATCAGGCCAGCATAAAAAAACGCTTATATCTAATAGGGCTTAAACAGCATAAGTATTGCAATGAAAACAAAACAACAACTCTATAAAACGTTTACTGCAAACTTTAGAAAATGGAGCCTACAGTGTTACTGACCTTCCTGTTTAAGGTCTATAATTATTCCAGTTTTCGTGTAAACCTGTTTTCTTTTTTCAAGAAATTAGTTTTCATAATATAAATAAATATATATATATAATGTATATATGTGTGTTGAGAGAGAGAGAGAGAGAGAAAGACACAGAGAATAGTTCCTATTGCCCTGATCTTTCTTAAACAAACACTTAATATCTTAATGTTTATAATTAAGATCACAATCAACACAAATAAACTCCAGTAACAACAGACTCAGTGTCAGAGTTGACTGTTCTCCGTGTGTTTACTCAGAATTAGAGTGATGTGCGTGTTACAATAAATTACACAGTTAAAAATACATCAATTTAACTTGTGTATCGGGAAACACCAAGTAATACAAAATGGCAGAAAAACCTTTTTATTAGCTTCTTTACATTATATTTCAGAAACCTCGAGAACCAAATAGAATGTGAATAAGCTAAGCAGGTGTTTTTCAGTTGTTTTCTTTACACAACAGTCTGTCTAAGTGATTGAATCGGAGAAGTTATATTTAAGACAATAGTCTGTCTAAGTGATTGAATGTAATATGTTATATGTAATGGGCAATCATTGTTTTTGACGCATGGAAAGGTGCAAAACCAGATTTTCGTATTCTGTGGTAATCTATAACATGACAAGCATTTCTACATAATAACAATAGCATTTACTTCAAAAGATCACGTATATACTTCAATTTCAGCCTGTTTGTTCAGAGCCACCAGGATAGTTTACACCAACAAGCCATCAAAAACTGTATTTTATCTACAAGTGGAACGGTACGAAAAATTATCGTTTTAGAAAGTTATTTATTCTGTTTTATTATACAATAGTGCGTTGTTTATCAGTCAATCACTAGACACTGAAATGACGTCACATAAGGGACGCTTAACGTGACGTTAGTAAAATGTGCACATGCCATGAATCACGAGAATAATTATGCATTCTGTAGGCCACAACACAGCATGACAAATGAACTTCAAATGCAAGAAGTAAAGATATTAGATACTCTTAATTTTAGGTTTTATTACTCTTGAAACAGAACACTTTCGGAGAACCTATGGAAGTACATCTAGTTTTACATTTAACAAGAATAAAATAAGAACTCACTTGAGCTATTTTTAAAAGAAAAACCTAAACTCTACATGCTTAATGGTACGTGAACACTTAGAATAGTTCTATTCGACGTCTCCAAAGACCTTTTAAGTTAAAACACGTAATGTCTTTAAAGTGCTCTATTGGTTCTATGGAACTCGTGCTGTTTAGATAACGCTTTTCTGATAGTATCCCGGGTGACATTCTCTACTCTCATGAATTTCTTTTAGCTTTGTAGAACGAGATGTGCTGCTCTAGAGCCAATCACGTTTTAGCTTGTCGCTCCAGGTGTTCCACTAATGATAGTTTCCTGGGTCTAATGGGTCGTTCTCTTATTTCAACTGTCAACGAAATATCGCATGCTACATGCAGAAATTCTCGCTATAACAAATAAAATAAAACAGTATATAATCCTAATAATAAAGAAACAGAACAACACCTCAAATGATACAGCGTAATACTAACATGTAATAACAAACATAAATACCTCTTAAAGAGTACAAACTCTATTCCTAATATCAGCAAACACTTCATAAAATGGTGTTATACAATCCTAGGAAATACAAGACATTCTGAAATACAGGATTCCAAAAATGATAGTTTACCATCCTACATTAATACCTCTAAAGCATAAATATGAGAACGTCTCAGATTTGATATATTATAGTAAACAAACCAAAGAATCTCAGCAGCCTAAGGCTTGTGCTTTATATGATTAGAGATTTCACAGAGTAGCCTGAAATTAAGAATTATTTATTTCTGTTTTATCATTTTTGAGCATAGCTACAAAAAGGGCTATCTGTGCATAATCATCCCTAATTTTGAGCTGAAGCTAGATGGAAGGCAGCTAGTTACAAAATGCGCTGCAACATCTAGGTTGACAGAGTAGTGGTATATCACCTTCTCTGTATAGCACCGACGTGCAGAGCGTGTTTTTATGACAACACTGAATGCGGACTGTAAACCTTTTCAAGATAACCATAAGACCACGCCTATCCCTCCGTAATTAGGGAAAATAAATGCTTAACGTATCTCTTATCACCAACTTAACAAGTTATCAACTATAGAGATATTATTTCTAGCTATAAATTGTTAGTAATACCTTCACATTGTATCATTTTTATATAATTATAGATGGATTTTATTTGAGATTAGTTACAAAGTACTCGTGTTTTCCTTTTAACTGTTGAAGAGAATGTTTTGACCCAAAATATATATGTCAGGTTTTATGTGTATGGTCTGGATTCTTTACAGTAAGTGTCTGTGACTTGATGGCGATAGATTTCAAAAATAAATGGACGGAACACAATCCATTTGTTTTAAAATAATATATTTAAAAAGTCCAACGCATATACAAATGTTTGTTACACAGTTAATCATCACAGTTGTACCCAGAGCTTTAAATAATCGTCTCTTCATCAAGAGTCCACACAGGTTGGTTCAGTTACTTTAGAACACAACTGACAAGAGGAATTATTTTTCTCTGCCCTGTTATTACAATACAATCTGCGATTATGAAACTTTAAAGTCGCCGATATACACAGTCTAGATCTTTTTGACTATATCTCTTACTAACTTTGTCTTACTTTCACTTTCACTAACTTACTTACTTGCACTATCTTGGTCGCCTATATATATATTGCCCAACTGAGGCCTACAATTTTCTATAAACTACGAGACGTTATGACGTAACAATACTCATTTAAAGCAACAAGAAAAATTCAGAAAGTTTGAGTAGCATGACGTCAATCCACAACAATTGAACTACGCAACAAATGATTCATAAACAGTTACATAAGTAAACTTGCCATAACCATCCCTTCTAAAAATAACTTACTTTAATGCTCACACAATATAAACTAAATAATATTCTCGTATTAAACTTAAAATAAACAGTCGTGTATATCTAATAGTATAAATACATGCGATATTTCTAACTTAGAGGAATAATGGTTCAAAGAGGATGTTCGAAGATTTGACTGGATGAAATGTTAACGTGAAAAGTTGTAATAAATAAGTTTGACTAACATAACGAAGTAATTTCTATTTTCAGCTTCATGTGCAATAAATGTCTTCCAGTTTGAGAAGAGGAAATTAAAGTAAAATAAAACTGAATAAACTTGGAATTAAATCGATATCAAAATAAAATATGCACAATCATTACGATGCACACAATGCGATACCTAGACTTCCACAGCGGGTTCTGGATCTCTAAGATCAGAGACGAATTGCTTTTCTCGAAAGTTAGCTCAAATCTCTTTATATCTGAGACTGCAAAACTACATTCACAACACACATTTTATTTAAACTTGAGCAATCAGAAAAATCCACTAAAATGCTGAAGTGTCTCTATTTCATGTGACAATTGCAAAGTATCCCGCAAACAACAGGTCAAGCTGAAAAGGGTAATAAAACCTCATGCTATATTTTGGTCAGATCTCAACCGGACTTAATATGTTAAGAAATAGACACTTTTGGGGGAGTAAGATGTGTAGTATTTGTATACTCCATATTAATAATTCTTAACTCATCATCAGCTCCAAATGCTGTGAGGAACATGAAATCAATTGGATTCCTATATTTCACTTACACTGAATTTATTCCAATAATCAACGATACTTTGAATTAAGATAAGAAAGAATTTCTATCACTTCTCTAATTTTATAGGGAGATACACAAAAGTGGTCTAAACACCATCGCCAGACTTTCCATAACACCCAGTCTACGAATCGATGAGATTGAATTTGGGAGGTTGGATGGGCTACAGAGGGGTGTCACGGTTTCCGGTATTCAAATTAGAACAAAAAAAAGGTACTCCCATAAAGTGCTTGATCATTTAATCATAAAACATACACACTTTACTTCCAAAAAAGATAACGTCTCAGTAGTGTTTGTCCACGAATATGCAGAGTTTAGAGGTTTGACTGGACTGTGTTCCTTTTGTATAAAATAGTAGAAATTTTCCAGCTGGTGTATTACTGTACCATTGATTGGTTTATACTCTTCATGTGCCATACGGGTGGTGCTGCCCTGGCGCTACTTCCATTGCTACCTCTTCTACTACTAATACTTACCCTGCTGCTTCTGCTACTTATGTTGCTCTGCTACAACTACTGCTTTTACTATTAATACTGACCCCGCTACTGCTACTTTTTCTACTATCTTTTCATTAGCTGCACTTTTCAAGATGCTGAAATCGTTGGCAGTAATTCTAATGTCACGTTTTGTAAATAATGACGAAGAACGATAGACTGATTATATAGAGTATTTGTTCATGCTCTATAATTCTTGAACTCAAACAACGAATTGTAGAGCCAACATAGCGATAGTTACACCTTGGATATGTAAATTTATAGATGACGTAAGAGCTATGCGTTTTAGGAATTCTGTCTTTAAGTTTAAAATAATTACGTATACGACATATTGGTTTGAAGACAATTCTAATCTTAATTTGTTAATAAACTTTTTTATTCAAGATCGTTTAATCTTTTTCTTCAATTTTCATATCATTTAGCTGTAAAAGTTGGAATACAATAAACTATTACTTTAGGTTCATCATATTTATTAATTCTAGAAATTGTCACCAAAAAAGGTAGACCGGAGAAAAACATAATCAATTACGACGAAATAGTTGTTAAAGAACAAGTTAATTTTCCAACCTTTTACTGATCTATATTAATAGTGGTTATGATGGTTTTTAGATTCAGCAACTGATCTATATTAATCAGTGGTTATGATGGTTTTTAGATTCAGCAACTGATCTATATTAATCAGTGGTTATGATGGTTTTTAGATTCAGCAACTGGTCTATATTAATCAGTGGTTATGATGGTTTTTAGATTCAGCAACTGGTCTATATTAATCCGTGGTTATGGTGGTTTTTAGATTCAGCAACTGATCTACATTAATCAGTGGTTATGATGGTTTTTAGATTCAGCAACTGATCTACATTAATCAGTGGTTATGATGGTTTTTAGATTCAAAAATCGGTTGCTGAATATAAAAACATCATAACCACTGATTAATATAGATCAGTTGTTGAATTTAAAAACCATCATAACCACTGATTAATATAGATCAGTTGATAGATCAGTTGCTGAATCTAAAAACCATCATAACCACTGATTAATATATTAATCAGTGGTTATGATGGTTTTTAGATTCAGCAACCGATCTATATTAATTAGTGGTTATGATGGTTTTTAGATTCAGCAACTGATCTATATTAATCAGTGGTTATGATGGTTTTTAGATTCAGCAACCGATCTATATTAATTAGTGGTTATGGTAATTTTTTTAGTTGTTTTTGAAGCTCTCAGTGTCAGTGTTGAACTATAAATTAGCCACAAAAACCTATACAATGACCGATACATACATTAATAAACAAATTTTCATTTTCATTATGTATGATTGCAAAATTTAAAGCTAATTCACCTATGAAGATGTTTGTTCTAAATATTAATATATACTTGTGAGTACCTGAAAAACAAGTCGACAGTGATTCATGAAAAAACATTCTGTTTTACTTCCATTCAATAGAATTAATCTACTTATGTTCCAATTGCTCGCTTATCGTTTTTTCGCGCTAAAATCTTAATATTCAAATGCTAGAGGAAAAACGGGAACTTTATATTTTTGTTACTCCTTTCCTAATAAACATATATGCCTGGAAATGCATTCGCTTTACTGAAAGATCGTCGTAATAAAATAGTATTCTCTGGAGCTCTATACACAAATAAGTGTAAAAATTTTAGGTTTGAACTATGTCGAACAAAGTTTAAGTAATTAACGACTTTTTTATCGACTCTTAATAAAATTACCCGGATAGAAATGTTTCTGGACCTTGGCTGACTCTTGTGTTGCAGTATTGACATCAGTAAGCCCCTGTTTTTGATGGCAGAAAATTTATTTATAAAATTAACTTGCAAATCTGCAAGTTGCCATATAACACAGAATAAAAGATAAAATGTTACCATATAAAACGTAATAAAAGGTAAAATGTGAGCAAAACATTAATACTTCTTATTGATAATTTTAACTTGGATGCGAATATACTTACAAGAGCAAAAGCCGCTATTACAGCTCCTCAAACATAGATATATTACGTTAACGAATTTCACACGAATGGTATTTCATGATTTGATAATGAAAGCAAAGGACATTTAGAAAAACAGTAGCAATTAGTCTGGACGGTATATTATTTTCTTTATTTTCAGTAAAGAATAACTTATACTAAACTGAAAGGTTGCGGCCTTGTACTGTATCTTGTCGAGCGCCATCTTAACACTTATTTGTATTACAAAATCGTTGAAGTATCTGTATGGTTAATTCAATTCGTACCGAACATAAAGAGAGCATACAAAAGGCCTGAAAATACTGTAAAGATTTGTTATTTTTAAAATGATACAATATTTTCGACTGACAATGTCTCATCACATCTAAAAGTTAAAACAGTAAATGATTCACAATTTCAGGGTTTCCCA
>NW_013668409.1:70746-101775 GCF_000517525.1 Limulus polyphemus | reverse complement strand
CGCCCCCACGCCTGAAAGGGCGAGCATGTTTGGTGTGACAGGGATTCGAACCCGCGACCCTCAGATTGCGAGTCGAGTGCCTTAACCACCTGGCCATGCCGGGCCGTTATTAAAGGCCACATAATACGTTAATACTGTTAAATACACATATACGTAATTCTTAATTTTTGGAAGATATATGTTTACTCTCCTTATTGTCAATGTGAAATACTCTCTTGTCTCTATATCTGGTACGTAAATGATTATGTTGGTGGGAAAAGAAACCTAACAGACCGGAGATAAAAAGTAAAGTTTTCCCTAGAAAAGTCTCTAAAAGTAGAAATTCATTTCTTGTTTTATAAAATAAAGCAAACAAAATTAGGGAGAGAAGGAAGAAAGATTCCACGTAAATATTTCTATATCTTATGTGGCTCACCAACGTAATTTGATGCTTGCTTCCAGTAGTCAGTCCCAAAAGGCAGTAGTTTCCATAGAAACATTCCTTCCGCGTTTCTAATATCGTCATAGTGTATGAGCTAGTGAGAGTTATTTCCTGCTAAAAGTTCTGTTATCACGTCTGTCTAACAAAAATGTGTTACAGTAATCACAAAAAAAATACTTTGTTAAAAGACTACTCCAACCATAAAAACATTTTAAGAGTAAATATTGTTCGGCAGTGACTAAATAGAAAAAAAATAGATAACGAGATTGGCAAAGTACGCAATTCCATTATGTAACGTATAATCTAATGTGTGGTCCAAATTCAAACAATAATTATGTTTTCAAAACACACTATTCCTATTTATCTTTAATCAAAAATAGATAACTAAAATATACATTTATCAGTGAATGATAAAAAAAGCAAACTTAAGACAGGTCAAAAGTTCAAATTTAACATACCAATAAGTTTCAGCCTTAATATGAAAGTACGTTAAAGGACATTACACTCCGTCTTGATATGATATGTCAACTAGGTTTATGAAGCTTATGTTTCTTATCAAAGAAACATTCGTATTGACATTGTTCTAGAGGGCGCTCTGTTAGAGTAGATAGGTTCGAAAGCTAATCTCTTGAAGTTTTGAAATATCTTATTTAAATCTCTTTAAGGACCATAGGATTTTAGGATTAAATTGTTAAATAAAGTCTTGGTGATGTAAGTATCACAAACTCTAGATTAGGCTTAGCAACTGTAACGTAACCTAGCTTAGCTATAATTTTATCTTATTGGTAAGTTATAAAACAAGCTATATATATTCTATTGCTACATAAATATCATATACAGAATAACTATTTGCCACTTCTTATTTTAAAGATAAACGTAATTACGTTACTGAGAAGATAAGGAAGTGATAGCATAGTGAAATATATTTAACCCTAATGTTAGGCTACTTGTATTTAGTATTATTTATCCCCCGACTACAATGGTTAAGAATAGCGTAGACGTTAAGCGTTTACAGTTTGTGATGTACGTTAGATGTAGAAAGTGGATTTTACTTAAAAACTCGGGATTGGCATGCTCTTTTAAAGAAGTTGGTAGTGAAGGTATGCAAGTTATATGTGGAATTCGTAGATTGGAGATGAAATAGGCTGTTCTAAATGGAGTAAAGGCGATAAATAAAAAGAAGTTGTTGTTTTTTTGTTTTTTATTCTCGAGGCCGCCTACAACCGTTGTCCACTATAGATGCTGATGCATCACTGGAGTTTGTCGGGGCGGTTTCATCCGGTGGAGCTCATTTCCTTTCCAGCTAATAAACACCATCCAACGCCAACAAACAGTGGGGTTGGCCGTAACGTTATAACGCCCCCACGGCTGAAAAGGCTGAACATGTTCTGCAATAGGAATTCGATTCTGCGATCCACAGATTGCGAGTTAGGCACAGTACAATTATGTAATTCGGCGCTTGTCCTGTGAAAATAAATTTTCTCGGGGTACTCCCATTTACCCCCACAAATTCTGAGGCATTGAGTTATAGTTCCCCGCGGCCCTGAAAAGATGCATTCTTCTCTCCACGACTGATTTTCACTCACGTCTCGATGTTTGGTAGTTCGTCGACCGCCTCAACTCAACACGAGATGTCCTCGCTTTGCCTCAACCACCCATTGGCACAGCGGTAACTCTGCGGACTTACACTGATAGAAACGGGGTTTCGATACCCGTGGTGGGCAGAGCACAGATAGCCCTTTGTGTGTTTTTGTGCTTAATAACAAGCAACAACGTTTACGTCAAATTAATCAATTGTTATTGGGTATTGTGGTTGTTGTTGTTGTTTTTTTTTTGTTTGTTTTTCACGTTGGTTTTAAAGTTCCACCTCCTCTTGGGGGTCGAAGGAGAATAAACATATTCCTGAACACCCCGGTTGAGCAAAGTTCGTCTCCGTCGAACTTTACTTTGAAAACAAATATCTGTTCCGCTTAAAGAAAGAAAAAAAGAAAGATTACAAGTTGTGTGCCCTAACCATTCGGCCATGCCAAGCCAAAGAGAAGGGTAAGCTGTGTGAAATGACTTTCAAGAAGTTAAAAACAATACTAAGAGTAATATGGCTGGAAATTATGTACTTAATTCTGACGAGAAGGTTCTGTTGAGTAACATATTTAAGCCTTTAGCTTGTGGCGGTGAAGAACTTGGGAAGAGAAGGAAAAAAATAGAGATGAGAATGAAAAACATAAAGAGGTTATAGGTATGGGTGATTCTTTAACACGGCACGTGGATAAAGTAGATGTAAGATAAATAAAGAAAAAAGAATTAGGTGATGTTGTTCAGTGGCAGGAAAGGTGAATATAACTGACTGAGTAAGTGATACAGTAAAGGGTGCTTACAGTAATGTTAATCATTGTAATGTAAAAAATGGTAGGTCAAAGGATCTAATTGAAACGTAAACGAGATTGATGAATGAATTGAAATAAAAGGGTCATAATAACTTAATTCTGTCAGAAATACTGCCGATATATAATTGTGGGAATGAAATAATAAGAAGATCACTGTGGCAGAATGCTAGTCACAGACTAATATGTAAGGATGATCATGTTGAGGGATTGGATTTGTGGAATCAGTTCCATGGGAAAAGGAAGTTTTTGGAATGATTGTTTACATTCAAATAGAGTAGAAGTCGGCTTGTTTGCAAGGACTAATAACTCAACTGTAAGGGCAGTTTTAAACTAGGACTAGACAGTAGTGAAGAATAGAATAATGAAACAAAAGTAAGATGTGGAAAAATATATCGTGTAGGAACAAAGTACAGGAGTAGTTTTAATGGTAGTGTAAACTGTTATTATTGTAGTGTTAGAAGTATTAAGGTATAAAATGTATCGTGTAGGAACAAAGTACAGAAGTAGTTTTAATGGTAGTGTAAACTGTTATTATTGTAATGCTAGAAGTATTAAGGTATAAAATGTATCGTGTAGGAACAAAGTACAGGAGTAGTTTTAATGGTAGTGTAAACTGTTATTATTGTAGTGTTAGAAGTATTAAGGTATAAAATGTATCGTGTAGGAACAAAGTACAGAAGTAGTTTTAATGGTAGTGAAAACTGTTATTATTGTAATGCTAGAAGTATTAAGGTATAAAATGTATCGTGTAGGAACAAAGTACAGAAGTAGTTTTAATGGTAGTGTAAACTGTTATTATTGTAATGCTAGAAGTATTAAGGTATAAAATGTATCGTGTAGGAACAAAGTGCAGAAGTAGTTTTAATGGTAGTGTAAACTGTTATTATTGTAATGCTAGAAGTATTAAGGTATAAAATGTATCGTGTAGGAACAAAGTACAGAAGTAGTTTTAATATACATTTTGTACCTTAATACTTCTAGCATTACAATAACAACAGTTTACACTACCGGTTTTAAAGTAGTGGCCGGAACGGAGAATTAGTGGAGATAACTGAAACTTGATAAAATGTAGATACTTTTGATGACAGGAAATTCTTTGAAACACGTGGTTGTAGGTTGTTTAAAAGGATAGAGTACTAAATAAGGGAGGATAAATAACTTGATATACAGATACAGAAGTCAATTTGTCTTGTAATGTTTATATTTTTGGGATCAAAGAATCTTCGGGTGGGACAGTGGCATTTTTACGGACTAACAACGCTAAAATCCGGGGCTCGATTCCATGCTGTGCAAACAGCAAATAGTTCAATGTGGCGTTACTCTATAAAAACAAGGAAGCTTATCAAAAAAACCTACATTCAAAGCAGTATATACGCAGCAATAAAGTTTGACTGTTTATGTATATTTCTATATGTATTTGTACGTGCAAGAGAACACGTAAAACATTTTGTGAAAGCTTTGAACTACTAAACCTGTCATAATTATGTGCCGCTATGGAGCTATGAGTTGTATAACCACAATTTAGTAGAAACCATGGTAATTAACGCCTGGCGATTTAAAGAAACATCTTAGCATTATTTATTAATCAATTTGATACATAGCTCAAAATTTTGTTCCTTATCTGTATTTTATAACGTGATTAATTTCTTCAAATGTACTGCCATGTCAAGATCAGTGGTGTCACCAGTTATTATCATAAACTTCTCTCGCTACCTGCAAACTGCATTTTTTGAGTAGTTTTTAAATAATTTTCTTATCTTTCAACAAATATCTTATCTGATAAATCCACATTATCAATAGGGACTGATGTTATTACTAGATTTCAAACTTCATGTCTAGCCCTTATTTATTGTAATCCAGATTAAACCGATTTTCTGTTAATCCTGCAGGTTTTCTCAAACTGCTAGACACGGGTTCGAATCCCGCTACCAAACATGCACACCCTTTTAGCTGTGTGGGTGTTATAATGTGACGGTAATCTCATTATTACTTGGTAAAGCGTAGCCCAACAGTAGCGATTGGTGGTATTGACTGAGCTGCACTCCCTCTAGTCTATCACTTCTAAATCAAGGTCGGTTAAAGTAGATAACCCTCTAGTAGCTTTACGCGACATTTATCACACAAACATTCACATTTAAGCACAACCAGACAGTTTCAGTGTTATATATGTGTCAGAAGCTAGAAACTGACGATTTTCAGCCTTCAATAGTAATGACTAAATAATAAATGTACATCTATAGACTTCTAGCAAATAAAATACAGATAATTATTTAAATGTAGTGTGAGTTGAATCACAATTTTCTCGTTTAAATGAATCTAAAAAAATCATTGGACTTATAACTAACATAGGAAACACACTAAACTGATCGATAGTGGATTGTGAGAGTTTATCCTTTCAGTTAAATGTCTACATGCATAAAGCTCACAGACTGAGACACCATGTCTCATATAGTAAAAATGAATGTGTTAAAATATTTGCAGAGTATTCTATATTTCAATAAACCAGATAGACAATGACTGAGTTTCAACAATGTGTGAGTATGTTATTACGATTTGTTCCGTTTTAGTCCATATATATATATACTTCCAATTTAGTTTGACATATGTCAGATACACTTTATAACCATTCAATACTATACCGTCTTGCAAGTTAAACCCAGTCACATATCTAACTAGGAAGCCTACTTGGGTATATTTTAATACTTTAATTCAGAAATGCACAGAATATTAACTAAACTACTTATTATAAATATACATCAACATGGTTTAGTTAATTCAATGTCAACTAAACTATTAAACATTTACAGAGAGAAAAATATTTTCGGTAAAAGGTTCTCTTTTTAATCAATAAGTCCCAGTTTTAAACCGTGAAAATTACAGGAAAATGTCGTGTTCAGCTTTTACATATAAAAAATAATATTTTACATTTCGCATACATGGTTGCGGTTTAAATTTTGTATTTATATTGTACTAACTAGAGTATCCATCCGTTGGACGGGTGAAATAAAAACTCGTTTGTAACAAAGGATAGGAAATTGCGTTTCGTAACATAATAGACATTAAAGGTGCAATAAAAATGCATAAATACCAATACTGAAAAGAAAGACGTAGTGTTTTTAAGAATTCTAATAATAGTGGTTACATAGTTCATTTTAATGCTGAGTGATATACAACATTGGTATTTTTTCCAGAAATTAGATATGAAATTAGATAGTGAGTCCACCCCCATGACCTTCTGCATGTCATCCTGTATCACTTAGTACTGATTGATCAAGAAAACAGTCCTTCTAAGTTCGTTTAATTATTAAACACTTGGTTTGAAAGTGTTAAAAATGTAAGTATATTTTAATAATTTCGATTACACATTTAGACAATCGAGTAAAGTTTCATAACAAAAATTCTACTGTGTTTCTCTCTTGAGCTTTTACAACAAAATTACAAGTTTATTCACAAATATGGGAAGTTCAAATATTGATAATAAAGATGACTATGTCGTTCATGCAATAAAGTTATTGCAATTCAAACTATATTAACTTATGCATTTGTTTTTGATTTTGCCAGAATAAAAGTATTAGAAGGTACTTTAAATATTTGACATAACAGCTTTCCAGAACTTTTTAATTAAGAAAACCACTGATTGAGTAATTCATTTAATGTACTTATAATCTGAGGTTTACACACGACAACAACGTAAATACGTAATAATAATATTGTTTGAATAAGAAAAACAAAGCTGCTTCTTGCATGGTAGCTGTTTCAAATTACCAGAAAAACAAAAAACTATAAAGACTGTTTATACACAGAGCAAGCATTTAATATATATATATATACAGTTTTTAGCCATGATTATTCCTGTGCTGCTGTCCCTGGTAAGATTTGTTTTCGGCTTTAAGAACAGCTGCTCTAATTATACGATTGCAGTATGACAAACAGACCCCTGTAAAACTGTTTTATTAAATGACAAACAGACCCCTGTAAAACTGTTTTATTAATCCAGCTGAGCTCTTATAACACATAGCTAACCTTTAACTAGAATCAAAACATTGTTTGTTTGAGAGAAACATTCACTGAGAGATTCTCACTTTGATGTACAATTTTGAACGGGCCCGGAATGGCCAGGTGGTTAGAGCACTCGACTCGTAATCGGAGGGTCGCGGGTTCGAATCCCCGTCACACCAAGCATGCTCGCCCTTTCAGCCGTGGGGGCATTATAATGTGACGGTCAATCCCACTATTCGTTGGTAAAAGAGTAGCCCAAGAGTTGGCGGTGGGTGGTGATGACTAGCTGCCTTCCCTCTAGTCTTAAACTGCTAAATTAGGGACGGCTAGCGCAGATAGCCCTCGTGTAGCGTTGCGCGAAATTCAAAAACAAACAAACAATTTTGAACGTTTTAAGTAATTATCTCTAAATATAATTATAGATTATAAGTAAAAATTAAGGTAATGAGCTTTTATAATGTACACAATAAACACAAAACCATAGACTGATACATCATGAATTATATACAACGTTTAAATTATCCAGTTAGAGTTTTACTTTGAAAGATTCAGAATGTTTGTTTTACTTTCAAGTAAAAATTCTATCATAGTTTTACGCTCTCACTTCCATAACAAGGTTTCATGACGCGTTTGATTTTGTTTTGTTTTTCAACTGAGGTAATGGATAATTTCTCTCGGTGCTTCATCTATCTTGTGTTGAAACAATTTTTGACGAAGTTTTGGCGAAATTGCGATGATGTGTGTGTTTTTTATTCAATAACATGAGTTAAAGATAAACAAGATAAAGTCGTTAACGTCTCGAGATAGAATTTCAATTAACTTAAAAAACATTACGTTGTCCCTTCTTCACTAGTATACGCTGTCACACCTTTGTTAAAGCACAAGTTGTTAACCATTTGAATTAACTAACGTATCACAAACTGTTAAACATTTAAACACAAACAAAGTCTTGCACCTTTTGTTTTGACTTTGTAAAATCAGAGATGTCAAAACGTTATATTAAATGAGAATCAAACCCAATCCTTTTATTGTACAAAATAAACTCTGTCTGTTAAATAAAACGGCACTAAAAGGATTTATACAAGTGTTTTTAATCGCTACTAAAAATAAAAGTCTGTATAATCCAAGGGAACCATCCACGTACACATGCGTTATTTGAAATGTTAAAACAAACTCGAATGATTTGAAATACGATCCAAACTCTTCCTGTCTGTGTAATATAAGAACATAAATTTAATATTTTAAAACAACTCTAGGTTGCTCGCAATTTTTAGAGTTGAGCTCTTATCTGATCCAGTACATATCTTAGTAAGAAAATTGCATTAATATTAGTTCTTTTAGGGCCCCAGTGGCTCAGTGGAAAGTCTGAAGGTTTATAACGCTTAAAACCGGGTTTTGATACAGCACGGATATTGTATTGTGTAGCTTTGCGCTTAATAAACACATACAGTTCTTTTAGGCTTTTTCCAAAAGTTCGATCGATTTAAATGAAGGATGGTTGGTTTTCTAAATTAGTCTTTAATGGAAAGTGCTATATTTTTTTATCATAATATCAATAAATGAACTGTTACTGCACATTTATCCCATTTCAGAGCTTGTTGCGAAATAACAAACATCATCACATTTGTTTTTTTTTACGTGTGTCGACCACTAATGTAGTAGAAATTTGTCAAAACTACAAAGAAACGTTTCATATGACTCTTTGTCGATCGCATGTATAAGATGTGATTTAAAAATATATTTTTCTTCTAGAAGGATGTATTATTTATTCATTTATTTGTGAAACCCCATAATGACTCATAAAGATAAGACTGTTGAAGCAGGAAAAAATCGTAAGTTACATTGACCAGTTGTAAAAACGTTTCTATTTCAGAAGATATCATCAAATGATATTGTTTACAAGTTTAATTGCAGATTGTTATTTTGATAAACACTAAGTAAGGTCTCAATATTTTATCACAAGTCAATAATGAATTAAATATTGGTTGAAACTCTGTGAATTTAAAGCTCAGAGAGAGAGAGAGAAAAGAAAAAAAGGAACGAAACAGATAAAATAAATATTTATTTATATATTTTTGTAGTTATAAATAAAAGTTTAAAGAACAAATTATTTGAAAGCCCATTATTATGATTTCGGCGTGGCTTACAAGGTAAGCATTTCTTACCTAATGCATGAGACTCCGCACAAAAAGCTGCACAATCACCACTTCTTCTCTCACTTCTTCTTTGGAATAAACAACCACAAACGCTATTCAGTTTGAAAAACAGCAAGGTAGCTTCAGACAAAACACATTTAATGTAGTTACCGCTACACGATGATTAACCACGCTAGTTCAAAGATACAAATGGCGAACGAACGCTGTAACTAAAGGAGGTTTTTATTGAGAGTTTACAGCAGAAAACGGCGTCCACTGCCGCCCACTCCATATACTAAGCGCCTGTGAATGATATGCTTCGTGCTCTTCCACGTGAAACTGCAACATGCGCTGTGTGCTAAGTGTGACGTAACACCGACGTTTTTTATATGCTCTATCGGTAAAAGAGTACAGTAGATACTTTTTAAAGTAGAATGAAAACTTAAGTTCAAATAGTTTTAAGATAAAAACTAACCGTACTGTTCTCATTATAACCTTATGTTTAGCTAATCGTCCAACCGTTTTCATAGTTTTTGATACTTGAGTTTTTGTTCTGTTATAATTGTAACTACAAGTCGTTACCTGCATAAATTACACTTTTTAGTTTCATATTTAACCTTTATGTCTATTCTTTAGCTTTATTCTTATAAGACTAGGAGAGCTGTAATGTGTTGCTCTTGTTAATTTTGTACCAGTACAGACCCAGCGTCTGAGTTTATATACGTGTGCATGGGTAGGTCCCTTGTTCCCAATATTTACACAAAATCTTAATGCTACTTTATTTTATTAATGCAATAGCACACAAGCATTCTATCAATAACGTCCAGAATCGAATCTTTGCCATCACCACCACAGACACACCCCATTTAAAGACTTCTCAGACGAGGACAGCAGACAACAATAATAGTATATATAGTAGAGACATCTGATATGAGTATATAAAACGTTTATTTGAAAAGCACAAACAAATAACAACGTTATTGAGAAGGTTGAGAAGGAGGTTGAAAAGTTGTATTGTGCTTTTCAAATAAACGTTTTCTATACCCATATCAGCTGTCTCTACTAAATATATATTTACTTCAAGTGAGAAGTGAGTTCCTCGTCATCGTGAACAATAATAGTAGTATTAATAATAGTAATAATACCTAAGTGGTCGGCCAGGCTACTACGGAGGGCTCATCAAAACAAAAAAACAACTGCGTCCATTAGAATACATCACAAAGGTCAAGGTCACAAGTCATTAGTATCTAGTAATAAAAAAATAATTAATTTGTAATTAGACTTAGTGATTCCATAGGCTAATAACCATGACAATTGTATCTTACAAATATTTGAAGTAATAAAGTTAAAATTTGGAGCGACTGACTGTACCATATTTGCTAAGCTGTGTCAAATTACGCTATAAACTAAGTATTAAATGTAATAGCAGAAGTTAGATATCGGCAACTATATCATTATTTTTTTTAATAAATACCGTAGTGCAATAGGTAAATCTTTGAAAATTAAAAAACAATCATTAAAAAAGATGAATGCTGAAAGACTGTATAATTTTATTGGCGAAATACTTCTTTTACATTAAAATTTCCACTTTATTGTGTTCTCATTTTGGCACCCCATTCAAGATCGATCATTTAATAGACATCACAAAGGTTAATGGTTTCTCTCTTTGTTAAATTTGACTATCTATTTTAATGAGGACGTGATTATGTTAAATTTTAGGTTTAAAACGTTAGAATATGTGAGGTAATATATTTTCCAGTCATAAGATTACCGTTGGGATCTTTACCAGTCTGGTAGCTGGTACCAAAATGTTCTCTTCTGTCACCACTGAAGCCTGGGTTTAAATGAAAGTCTGGGATCTTGTTCAGAGTGATTGACACGTCATAAAACTCGTCTTCTTTTATAGCAACAGATCTTCAGACCATTTGCCAGGTCAGTGATTCAAAGTCCAACTTAACAAATGGGCAAAAATTATGGCTTTATATATCTAAAGTGAGAATCGAGAAATTCCAGTCAACTCCGGCAGCCTTTTGTAGTCAGAAGTTCAGTTAGCAATAACTGATTAAATAGCAACATATAATCAAACAAAACCCAACCTCTTCTACGACAAAATCACAAATCTGGATCATACTCTAAGTAAATGTAGTTAACTCAAAATTCATGTACGACAACTAACTTGTTCAAAAATAATGTTGAGATAAAATATTTCTTAATAACTACTTTGTTCGGAATAGTTCAGCTCTATAAATTTAACATATTTTTAATTGAAACTGCAGACACTTTAGCAAATTATGCTATAAATATTTTAAACATGAAAATAGTCAAGTCATGTGACAATCACAGCCGATATAAAGTCGCGGTAGAACAGCATGAATCAAAACTTCATTTTGACAATACTTGGCATTTCGTAGGTAGTGTGATGCTACCATAAAAGAGGTGGCTTTTAGAAGGGATATGTAACAATACGTTCATAAAGTTGTGTTAAGATCGGGGATTTGGAATTTCCAAAATGGCATTAGAAAACAAAAGAATACAAATCAACATAGAGCACCAGGACCATCCAACAATAGTTTGTTTGTTTGTTTTTTAGCGCAAAGCTACAAAAAGATCTGTCTTTGCCGTGCCCACCACGGGTATCGAGACCCAGTTTTTAGCGATATAAGCCTTCAGACTTACCGCTGACCCACTAGGAGGTTCCAAAATGAGAACTGCAACAAAACATACCTTAGTCGTGATAAACAAAATGTGGTGTTTTGTACCAGATGGGAATCCCTGAACACAAGGTCAGTGGCAAAATCCATCCCCGTGCCCCAGTTTGGAAAAGTGGCACAAGTCATATGTATACAAGCTGCATCCACGACATATCAATCTAACTGTGTCATGCGTTAAGCAACTGGAGAATAAAATTGATGTTCATGGTATTCAGTACGAAAACATGCCAGTCAAAATCAGACTGATGAAAGAGCACTGGGAATCGTTGTCCTTGTACTCTAGATGGATTATGGATATCCTGTAGGGAGAATTAGAGTGCTTTAAACATGACAGCGTTACGATGAAGTCTTTTGTAATGGAAACTATACTCCAGCACTATTGTCAAAATGCGTGGTCATCAGATATATGTTATGACTGAATGTAGCAAAATGAACTTTAATGGCGTGGTGAGACTTCAAAATTTGTTTAAATATAACACATACTTAACCTCTGTCCTTGAAAGCACAATATGTTATGTCACTCTGAATGAGCCAGTGATCATTATTTTCTTTTTCCAAATGATGGGGGGTAGGAACCTTGAGGTATGATAAAGGAAAGCTCGTATCTGATGATTATGAAATGGCTGAGTTATTAAATTTTGCTTTTTTTTCGGTTTTTACTAACGAAGATTTAAGCAGCATTCCACATCTTGAACAGTTGATAGATGGAAACAAGATCAAACAAGATGACTGCATTAATTCTGAGCTAGTTAAGAAACAAATTGGGAAGTTTAAAGAACGATAAGGCTCCTGGGCCAGATAATATTTCCCCAAGGGTTTTAAAGGAGGTTCAAGATTGGATATGTGAGTAACTTGCTACTATTCTTTGTCAGTCCTTGAATAGTGGACAGGTACCAGGAGATTGGAAGGTAGGTAATGTAACTCCTTTTTCAAGAGAGGTGATAAACATTATCCCAGTAACTATAAACCTATTAGTCTTACATCAGTTGTGAGAAAAATTTTGGAAATTCTGATAAAAGATGATTTGCAAAGTCATTTAACAAAGTTTAAAATTTTATTTGATAGTCAACATGGTTTCACTAAGGGAAATCTTGCCTTACAAATCTTTTGACATTCTTTGAAAAGGTTACTGCTTATGTAAATGAGGGTAAGATTATAGATTTGGTGTATCTGGATTTTCAGAAAGCATTTAATAGGGTTCCACATAAGAGGCTTGTAAAAATTATGTGGGGGATAAGTTAACAAATTGGATAGAAGAGTGGCTGGATGGAAGAAAGCAGAGGGTTGTTACAAATGGAGTTCAGTCTTAGGACCTTTGCTCTTTTTGATTTACATCAATGACATAGATGAAGGAATGGTCAATACACTACTTAAATTCGGATGATATTAAGGTCTTGGGCGTTGCTAGCTGTGAAGAGGATGCTGCTGATTTACAAAAGGATTTAGATCATTTAATGAGTTCAGCAAATGAATGGCAGATGGGTTTTAATTATGATAAATGCAAAATAATGCATGTGTGCTATCATAATTTGAATTATAATTATGATTTGGATGGGAATAATCTTAACAGTGTCATGAAAGAAAGGAATCTTCGTTTAATAGCTGATCAGTCTTTAAAGCCATTCAAGCAGCGTGCTGTTGCTAATGGTAAGGCAAATAGGGTTTTAGGTTGTATTTACAGAAATATTGAATATAATTCTATAATTTCATTGTATAGATCACTGGTTAGGCCAAATTTGGAATACTGTGTTCAGTCTTGGGCTCTTTGTCTAAGCAAAGACATTGAATTATTGGAAATGGTTCAGAGAAGAGTTACTAGAATGGTGCTGAAATGGAGGGGTTGTCATACGAAGAGAGGTTGAAACCTCTCAAAGAAAAGTTAGGGGTATCTGATTCAGATGTTTAAGATTGTAAAGGGAATTGATAATGTTAGTGTATCCTCCTTTTTCATATTTAACAGTAAGAATAGTAGGGCTGGAGGACACAAATATAAATTTTGGCAAGGTAGGATTCATCTTCAGCTAAGAAAGTTTTATTTTTCTAACATAGTGGTTGGCCTTTGGAATGGGTTGCCTTCGGATGTTTTGGAGGTAGTAAATTTAAATAAGTTTAAGAGAAATGTTGTTAAGTATATAAATGGTAAAGGCTGGCTTTACGATATTTTTATATTATACTTATTAGTAGTTTTAACTTAGTTTAGAGGATAGAACAGTCGTGATGGTCCAATAGGTCCCACGTTGTCCCAAACGTTATGTTATGTTAAAATACTTTATAAAATAACATCAGGGTACAAGCTGCATGGGGAAATATAAAACGTACCCTGGTTTTGAAGTGTCTAGAAAAGTAGGATTCATATCGCGGTGGGGATACACTAGTTAATATACTTAACTCTCTTCTCCTGCCTCACACCCAAGAAAAAAGCAATGTCTCACAACACCATTGTGGTCTTTTGCTGTTTGCAGCCAGTTACGAAAAGGTAGCTGCTGTAAGAAAAAATTACTTCAGAGGATAATATATAAAGAGAGAGCTTTAGAAATTAGCATTCCAACCTCCTGTTGTAATAATTTCAACTTCAGTAGCTGATTCTTGTGCAGTGGTAAATGAATCGAGCTTGTCTTATAAGGAGAAGGACTGATCTAGCTGGTGCACAATAGTATCAATATCAGAATCCTATTCCTGAAGCAATTGGGTATTTTTTAATGAATTTTACAATTGCTTCAGTGTTTTAGCATTTTAAAAGAGTTTAAGAAAGAAGTGATAACAATTTTCTGAGTTTTTAAGTGAACATATACATGAATAAATGGTGTAAGTAAAAATACCTGTATTACGAAATAAGGTCAAGAGCTACGTTAAGTACAGCTAGCTGGTTAAGTAGTATTGAGAATCATGAGTTCGTGAATCACGACTTAAGAGTTATAAAAAATGAAGATACGTCAGAGATGTTGAGAAAACGCTAGCATAAGTGATTGGTAGGGCTTAATTACTGACGCCAACTCGTTAGCACTGTGGAGGCTACGAAAAAGTTGATTTTAACATGCAAAAGTGGTACTGTCATGATATACTCCTTACACGACGCTGGTGTACTAGCACAAGTGAGAAGGCAACTGGCTAACTCACCATAACAGTAACCAAACAGTTTTGGTTATGGTTTTGGATTAGCCCGGGAAGTTGCACAGATCGACCAATAAAGTGTTAGAACTGCTTGCGGGTAGTTAGGAACACTATTTGGAATGCCGACAGAATACAAAAAATATGGGTTAAAACTCATGTCTGAAGCTGAAAAATCAGTTTTTGTTCGAGTTGTTGTAGTTGTTCTTGAGTTCCTTAGACTTCTCTCCAGAAATAATTGAAGTTCTCCACTATGAACCTGAAGATCTCCAACCTTCAAAAGTATACTGGCCCAACTCTGTTGTTAGTATAGAATTGCTATATCTCTTGATCAATTAATGTAATTAAAGGAAGTTTGTTAACTGAAAGGTGAAAGGTAAACTAACAGTTTAGTAAATGTTTAAGCATTGATATTAACAGTGTATACTATGTGGAAATATTTAATAAATGTTGTTATATTTTGTTCAATGTTAGTCTTGGAACCCATTTCTTTATTCTAACTGTAAATTACCTCGAATTAGTGACTTGTGAGCTCCACTCGCTACTGTAATCCTCAACTAAATATCAGCAATATAATTGAAACTCCAACAATTAGCCCTAAGGGCACTGTCCGTTACATTCCCTCCACTGGGCGTTACGAAAATTGTAGAAGATCCTATACGTTTCCACACAATAACATTATCAGTGGATGTAGGCCACATATTGAAGAAGAAAATCAACTGCATCATTGCTCTCAACTAGATTCCATGTGCATCAACGATCCAAATAGCCCATCATACTAAAATATCTTCATGGAGGATCTCAGAAATGCTTTCCTTCTCCATGATAGCCAGATCAACACTGCAAAGGTCACAGGAAAACAATGGTTATTTACGAGGTGTGGATTGCTGTTTCAAAGGAGGGTAGCTAAGGTAGTGTTGGGTTCTAAGTTAGCAAGCCCAATATCTAAACAGAGAATGTCAATGAGAAATAGAAATAAGTTGATGAATATCTGCTTGTGGACGAAACTTTGAGATTTTCAGAAAAAGTGTGTCTGTGGAGAAAAATCTGTGGAGCATGACCTGTATTTATTGGTGTAGATGATGAAGGGTCAAAAAATGAAGTGGACATGGGAAGTTGAGTCACCAGAGTAAAAGTGCAAGTGATGGAAGAAATGATACAGTCATCACTCAATGACTTTGAAGTCATAGTAATATATGGCAGAGAAGAAACAGTGGGTGTGGTTACTACAGGTGAAATGTTACAAAGTCCAAATTCACAGCATAAACGTATAAAGCAGAGGCACCAGATGACATTGTTTTCCTGGTCTGAGGGCCAGGTCGAGTAGAATGTTTCCTAGAAGACTCTGCTATTCTTGGTCGCTCATATAAGACAGTTAATCTGGAATGTAAACAAATAAACAATATACACTGAGAGTAAAACGATGTAAATAGCAAAATTTAACAAAACATAGAAATACCGTGAACTCAAATAACAAAACTCAAAAACATAGCTCACTAAATCAAATATTCGAACTAGAAAGGTCGGCAAGACTTCATTGATCATGTTCCAAAAGTCCATTTTCAAGTCGAAGGCTAGACAAAGATGTTATTAGCAGTTTAAATTATAATATTCTTAATGTCTTAATAAAATACTTTTACATTGTTTGCAAAATACGCATGAAGGGTTTAATTATATTTGATTAAATTAATTTTTCATCTAATATATTAACCTAAATGTAAAATACTGCAGTTTATTCCAGATCTTGTAAAATCTATGTGGCTGTAAACTTAAAATATTTTTTCTTAAATATAATGGCACATTACTGTTGGGAGAGAGGAATCCCTAGACTTGAAATGAAAAATGCCTTCTCTTATCGAAAATATTAATATTATTATCACCATTAACTATTTTAATTTCAAATAATGTAGTACAGAGCAAGAAGTTATAGTGTTTGAAATTTGTAGATTTAAAAGATAAATGTTATAAATATAATTATTAACTTCAAGATTATTTAAGCTAATTAAATCATCAATGTACCTATATGTTAAAGTTTGTTTGTTTTTGAATCTCGCGCAACGCTACACGAGGGCTATCTGCGCTAGCCGTCCCTAATTTAGCAGTTTAAGACTAGAGGGAAGGCAGCTAATCATCACCACCCACCGCCAATTCTTGGGCTACTCTTTTACCAACGAATAGTGGGATTGATCGTCACATTATAACGCCCCCACGGCTGAAAGGGCGAACATGTTTGGTGGGACGGGGATTCGAATCCGCGACCCGCAGATTGCGAGTCGAGCTCCCTAACCACCTGGCCCGTATATTAAAGCAAATAAATCACAATTGGAGATGTTTTACATGAAATTATTTGAATAAAAATAAAGATTGGCAATACAAATGTAATAAGTTGCACCCCTCAGGATACCTACTATATATTTGCTTATAAATTTGATTTCATTTGAAACCTAGACATGACTTTGATTTCAAAAGATTCACTACAACTGTGACGTTAAAACTACGTAAAAAATAATAATGTACGAATTCTTCCTTGTTATTGATATTTTCTTTAGATTTTTTCAAATTTGCTTAACTTCACTATGTTTCCACGGGAAGAGATAAGATTGCGTATTCAAATTTGGATTTTCACGATTACATAGTGATGCACTTTATTCATACATATGATTGTATATTTTGTATCATCCATACGTAGGAACAATCATTTTGATTTTGCTTGTAGTAATTTTTATGATACTTCGTACTTAAAAAACCTCTGCAAGCCATTCATTTAGAAGTTTTCCACGGTAAGAGACATTATGTTGAAAGTTATAAACTGACGTCGTATATAACGTTTTCTATGATCCAAAGAAATAGCGTTCATGCCTATAAAAGCTACGTAGTTATGTCATGACTTTCACTTTTTCATTTTTAAAATTCCATTGCTCTCTTTCCTAACACAAACATCACAGAAATATTTAGATCTTGCAGGCTGGGATAAATATCGAACGTGGCCTTCGTGAAGCTTAAAGCTTGGGGTTTTGATCAGTTACGTACAGTTAAGAAGACACTGACTCAGGTCTTCTCAACCAAGTTTGTTGTCACTATAGCGACCGGCGAGCTATCATACCATCTTTGATGGAATTCCATGCACGAGTGTGTCTACAGACTTAATCAAATATTTTAGTTTACGCTACTCCAGTTTGACTTGATAGTGCATTTTAAGTATATACAAGCCATAGCTATGAAATTTCTTATACATATTCGTTGCACAGTGATTGCAAGTATAGGTAAACTCATTTCAAGATTACTAGATGGTAATCAAGAGGCTATACTCATTAATTAAAATATCTCTCTAGCGTAAACTTTGCATTTGTTTAAAAGTTAAGCGGAAGAAGCGTACAACACTACTAACAAGATATAAGTACAAATAAAGTCATAAAAACTAAAAATATAAGTTCTAAAGACTAAGTAAAAAAGATCTAAGGCTTATGGGTTTAAAACGTACAGAGCGTATAAAGAGAAGTGTGTTGAAAATAAAACATTAAGGTAAACAAAAGGAGAATATAATTCAGTGCTGAAAACTTCTAAAAATTATCTTTAAAAATATATTAAAAGTATACAAAATATATCGAAAGAGAAAAGCCTTAATAGTTTATTTTATTTATATTAAAATCATTAGTGTTTTAAAGTGCTGGAAAGTGAGTATCTTATTTTTTACAGTCTCTTCTATAAAGCAGTATTCAGGCTTGAGTTTAATGCATGTAATATTGAACATGTTTTATACTACAAGAATCGACAAAACAATGCAATTAAGGAAGAGTAATTTCGTAGCTATACAGGATGTACACAAACTGAAAGGAAAAAAATATATATATACAATGCTCTAAAAAGTTAAAGGGGTGAACTTTTTGTAACCTGAACTGTTCTTCGGTCTAGTGTAATCTTTCATTCGATACCAGAAGGCAACAAATGTCACTCAGTGATGACTAAAACAGTAGGATATATCTAAACATTAAATGACCAAATACAAACAGAAAGTGGAGGCATTGTCTTTTCATCACGTGCAAAATGCATCGAAGCATCTGAGTATTTTCACAAAATGGTACGAGAAATGCTTAGAAAACTAATGATATATGGCTTATTAATTGCATTCAAATATATCTTTTCTATAGTATTTTATATTTTGTTCCTTTCTTTTATCCATTTTTTGTGTAATAAATAAACTATAATCATATAAAGTTTTGTATTTTAGTATTTGACCCATATACTGAACGAAACTAGTGGTAATAGAATGTTAGTGCTGAACCGATGAGGCTAATCATTATTGACAAATTAAAATTGATAAGCTAATCACAATTTAGTTCTGTCCTACTGTCGTTGCTTTAATTAATTTAGTTAGAATATGTTTTTAAGACTGTATGAATAACATGCAATGAAACGAGATCACTTCCAAAACTAACGTTTAAATTGCACGAAGTTAAGTAACAGAATTTGCTCTTAACACATTTTTAAGAAGATTTAAGCCACCGACTACTTTCCTTCAAAAACACAAATAAAAGGTTCAGATATAACATCTTAACTATAAGATATCGTTTATTGCAGGAACATCTTTTTTAACACTGTCACTATTAATTCTAGATTTATAAACCTATAAAGGACGCCTTATTTCAATTAATTGTTTTATCACAGCAACATTTATTTTCTTCCACAAAGTGCATGATACTTATTAAAATCCAAAATTCTCAATATGCAAATAATCCAACATTTAATGGAAAATTTTCTTTTGTTAGGTCTTTGCATGTAACTTGGATTTATATGCATATTGAAGTGTGCTATACTAACACTGTACTTGGGTCTCACGTTGATAGGGTTTAAAGCCACTCTTCACATGATTCTCTTAGTGAAAACAATTTATTTCTATTTTCCTTTTATATTTTTATACCGTTGTTTTACTATAAGTACATATAGTTCATTATTCTTTCCTTGTTTTCTTTTTCTTTGAGAAACAAAATAAAAAGTTTTGTGATAATTCAAGGTCATACCAGCGCACAATTGCCTGATCTCTGCAAAAACAAAAGGTAAATGGATGTGTGATGAATTTATAATGATATATTTATTTTAATGTCAACGTTTGTTTAGATTAAGTTTATATTTAGAAATATGCATAGCTTATAATGTTAAATATGTATTGCGAAACTCCCGCCTATTCTCTAAAGTTGTAGACATTTTCGAGTGTAAGAATCAAGAATATATGTATGTACGAAACCCTTAATATAGCTTTCTATTGTTACCTAATCAGAATTTTCTAGAAACTCTCCGTCGAGAATCTTCTACAACTTTGAAGAATTGGCAGGAGTTTCGCAATACATATTTAACAACATAAGATATTTATGTTTCTAAATATAAATGTAATCTAAACAAACGTTGATTTTAAAATAAATATATAATAATAAATCCGCCACATTAGAAATGTTTCCTGCAGAGAACCTTAATATGTCAAATATTATTATAAAATATAATAAAATAGTTATCAATAAATGAGAATCTACTACAACATTTTTACAGGAGAAAACTTAGCATTTCTCAGCATTTTTTTATTCTTTATATGTGTAGCTCCTAATATGAACAAATCTAGTATTTCTAAAGATAAAATATCATCTATGAAACCAATGGTTCTCTCAAATGTGCTTCATGTAGCTCTCTAGTGGTGATATTTTCATATCAGCAAACATATATATATATATATAATGTATATCCATATTTCCTCTTTAGTAGTTACTGTATTTTGGAAACTTTGTCCTGCTATACACAAGTTAAGACACCCCCTGTTAACCTTGATCGACGTTTCCAATTATATGCTTTTCAGGCATAGCAACTTAGTGACATTTTGGGGGAGTTTTGCGGCAGTCACGGTAGGTTTGTTTTAATGTCAGTAAATCTCAGGCAAATATTTCGAAGTATTGGTATTTACGTTTTATTTAGTACCCTATTCTCACATTACATTATAACAATATTACAAATACAGTTCTGTGAAAATTATGTTGGCTTGCATCCAATTACTTTGCGTATATGATAGTTTCTTCACACCAAAATATCTGCATAGTCGAGAAAAAAGGTCTTACGCCATGAATATGTTTATTTCTTAGTAGTATCCTTTTCCTCCTGCAATATAAATTGTTTGTCTTTATGTAATGACTTCTCTTCAAAGCTGAAACTACTTTATTCACAAAAATTTTTCTCCATGTCATAATTGTTCGTTATACAATGTCGCATCATCTTAAAACAATTACATCTTGATAGAAATGTTTCCCTCAGTCTTACTTCCCTGCGGCCACAAACAAAATCAGCATACTTATACTAATTTTTCCGAATTTGAATTTCAACTATATGTAGCAGTATTAGAGATAATACACATACATGATTCTCATACAATGAGCAATTGAAAATGAATGGTTAATTTATCATTAGTACTATACATTACTACAGAAATTACAAAATAAAAGTGAACTGGTTATGCAACGCACAGGTATTTTGTATTTTTCTTTAAATAGAGAAATACACTTTGTTTTTATGCTACCATAAGTTCATTGATCTATGATTGTTAAACATTATTCTAAATATCCTTATAGTAGTCTCCGAAACTCTGTAAAGTTATTCTGTCATCGCTTGACCTTCCCAATTTCCATATAAACTAATAGAATCTTAATATTCTTATTAGGACTTTGTGCAGGCCAAGCCATGATTGCGAGTGTTCCATCAACTTTTTTTCTTTTTTTTTTGAAGACGAAGTTCCTCAGGGAATGACCAGATGAATAAAAATTTGTTTCTACCTGTCAGCAGTTAGGGAGTCATAAATATGTCTAGATCTCCAATATTTCCAAAACCACTGGTGAAGTACCCCGCATTCTTCACTGTATATATTGTACATTGATCTTGTACCTTTATAATGCCATCGAACAAACCATTATTGATTATTGATAAACAATTTGAATTTAAATGTAAAGAGCATCCTTCTCAGTCTTTGTTCATCCCATTTTTTCGAGTTTCATGGTCATTTGTGTTGACTAGATTGTTACTTCCTATGAGCACTGGCTTTGGAGAGCAGGTATGCATCCACTGAGGTAACACTCACACCTGTTCTTTCAGCTAGATCACAAAGTGGAAGAGATTTAAGTATTTTTGATACAGCTGTAGTTCTAGCTATGATATGATTAAAGTACTTGGGATTTAAAGTTTACCTTCCAGTTTGTTTTGCACAATTCAAAATGTTGACCTTAAAAAAAAAATCGGAAATACTTGGAAAATATAAAATCGAATTCAAACATAAATTTGATTTTTCTACAAGTATCATAAACACTATCATATGTTTCATAATGTTTAAACAAACAGCGATTCATACATTTCGCGTGTGAACAGACACTGCAAATATGTGAAATTCAGCCGAAATATTTAAGTAATGTAAGTTATAGTCAAGTTGAATAACATCAAATATTACTTTTGTTGATTAGAATGAAACTTCAAATGAGCTTTTAAGATAGTTTTCTTTATGCACAAGATCCTGACCATCAGTCCTGCATTTTGTATGTAATCAAAAACACCTTAGGTGTGAAAAAATAGGTTCGGCCAAAAAAGATTGAGTGTGCGACTTAAAAGAATGAAATCAAAATTGGCAGCCACACTGGTAGCTACACTTATACCATTGATAAGAATTTTACCACAAATATTTATTAATTAGTTTTTTCACATCTAAATTATTTTGATTAAATATCATTACTTTTTGGGAATACACACCAACAAACCACAGCAAGTAAGAAAATAACTCGATAGTAACCCTACTATTTGGAACAAACCTTTACTTTATAGAACCAATTAGATTCTTTAAAATTCATGGTGATAGTTATTCCTCACTAAAACAGTGTTAATAGCTTCCTTTATAGTAACACTATGGAATTTAGATTAACAGATTGCTGTCATCGCCCCTATGCAATCGGTACAGTCGTATCAAGCATCATTATTTATGCTAATTGTTTAGGCTAATATCACGTGATGTTTAACGCTCTTTAATTAAAATAATTTCATAAAATTTAGTAAATTTGTGCTGAAAAGTTGACAATGAATAATCAATAATAACCGTTCACCTGTATGATTGTGTTGAAAATGTAAGCTTAAAACTGTTATTCTAGTTTGCTTGGCCTAACCAATACTTATATTTCTGCACGTCCGTTCATCTTATAGTTATGCTGCTCTAACTCAGCCGTCTTTAATCTGAATGACAAAAAACTAAAAACTTTCCACTTTTACTCTTAGGTAAAAATGCTAGAGTGATAGCTCACGTGATTTTTTGTGTAGGCGTGCGCAAAAATTTTCGTCAAATCTGAGTGGTTTTTGTTGAATAACGTTGCACATGTGGCTTATATTTATACCAAATGAGACTCCTAATTGTAGTTTGAAAAGATCTATCAGTGTACCAAATTTGAAAACAATCTATAAAATTTAAGTAAGTTTTTCTATCAAATAAAGTTTCCATACTTTCGTTGTGAAGAAAAACAAATAGATGGAAATTCAATCAAAATTAGATATTTTATATCTTGTGTATTTCTTAATGGATAGTCTTGAAATTTGGTATCTGAAGTAAGGGTCCAGTAGTGTACATCCACTGTAAATATTCCGAGCTTCAATAAGTGTAATATCGCTAAACTATCAATCTTATTATAAACATACAGTGTATCCTGCAAGTTGTTTTGGCCGCACTGCCGTGTGTCTTGATAATGACCACTACACATTGATTAGTATTACTACTCTCTAGGAAAGAGCCAGTTATATCATGGCTTATTCTCCGCAAAGAACTTATAACTTTTTATACAAATTTTCGCTTGTGTGGACATCTTTTTCCCTGAAAAGAATGTCCAAGTTCATTAATTTGTAATTTTTTAATGTCTCAATGTGAATGTTGCTAGATAAACAACTTTCACATATTTTTAGTAGTGTGTGGTACTTCTTGGTATTCCAGTTTTTACTGCATGAAAATCATAAAGTATTTTCTGGATTAGTCATGGAGACCGCTAGTTGAATCACAGATTTGGCACTGTTTCTGTTGTTAATTGGTTCATAGCAGTGATACAGCATATGATTTTGCATTTGCAAATGCTCCTACAACTACAAACTATTTTTGATTCCATAGTATATTTGCAACTCTGCAAAGGTTAATTTTTATCTTGATACACAGCAAGTAACATTTAAGATTGATTTTGGTTCTTTAATTGTTCTATCCAAAGCTACTTATGCATCATTCTTGAAATCCAACAACAATAAAGTTAGTCAGATTTATCCTTTGCAAACATAAGCCTGACAGCCTAGTAACTCATTCATGAGAATGATAATCTCTGGCACGATATGATGAATTGCACATCTTCCTTGTACTCGTCACAACCCTTCAAACAATTGACTGTTGAGCTTTGAGAATTAAAATCAGCACTGGTAATAGTTTGATTTTCAAGGGATTTAATATACACAGAATCTGTGGAGACACTTGCTCTTTCAACAATGTGATTGAGCATCTGAATGAATGCATAATTGTATTTTTTATCTGCTAGAATATCTTTCTCAGGTTCTCAGAAGCAGACATAATAAACATTCTGCTAAACATCAAAATGTCATCGACATAGATGAAACGTCTATCCTACTGTAGCCCACTAAGTGTAAGCTCTAATAGTCTCTTATAAGAGGCAAATAATTACACAGGTTGAATGCCATGATGTAATATACAAAACATCTGAACTTGGTTATTGGACAGAAAGCATGTTTCAAGTGTGAGTTCTATCACTGCTGAAGACAATAGAAATGCACTAGTCTGAATCTATACAATACCCTGGGAAAACCCCTGATATATTTGAAATAAACTGTGATTCCTACAACAACATTTACTTGTACATTCTGGTGTTCATCGGCTCTGACAGTTCACCATTAGATGATAACATTGTAAAGCTACAGTTCACACGTACAACTGGGCATATTGGCGGATAACTTCCATATCAGTTTTCTCTCTAGCATATATATGCTTGAACCTTGGTCAGGTACAAAGATGTTCATTGTGAGTGGTAGCACCAATAATGATATGGAATATCACTTTGCCAATTACCTTGAACTTACTTCCACAAATCATAATGAAGTCCGGATTAATTGGTTAAAGTGGTGGCTTCACTCGGAGTACCTGTACTATGAGACACTCAACATTTATTTTGGTACTAGTGTTCAGCAACAACATCAAATGTGTATATATCTTCACAGATGCATAAAAATGTGTGCCAGTTCCTGAAAAGCTGAACTGACTCCATACACTTTGGATATAAGCAAGCCATTGCCCTTAATCATGATGATAGTCAGAGCAAACCCAGGATCCACTGGTATAAATTAGCCACTGGAGCAACAGCTCTTACTGGGCAGTGACTCTCACTGTTTATTGGCCATTGGCTGGAAACAAATCTGCTGTCATTCTTGTTACATGTCCCTAACACCCATAATAAAAGTTCTGTCCCTCTTGTTAAGAGCACACTCTGTTTGGAGCTGCCAGTTGCCAATGTGTCTGAGAATTGTCTCACAATTCACTAGGGAATGCCTTCCTATGCAAGCCTTGTACACTATCTGCTCACTAGCCAGCCTCTCATGATCTTCTCAACTTTGAGCCTTGAAATCTGCTCTGAAAATAGTTTGATTTTTTCATGGGGTCGAATTTTTGTGCAATTCAATTACAACTGGCAAAATTGCTCTTTACTCATATGTTTCATTATTGAGCGCTGGGCCATCTAGAACCAGCCACTTAGGTAATTACTTCCTTGAAATGCTTTCAGAAGTGCTCAATGTTCTCTTTTGTAATACACTTGGACTTTGATAAAATAATGTGTTTCACAGTACTTCCATTTGATAGTGGCAGCAAACACAGGTGTCTAAATTCGACTTTCTGGCCAGTAAGTAGCTGAGGTGCAAACAATATAAACAAAACATCAGTTATATTTGTATTTGGGAACGTCAGTAACTTTCAACAAATTGCTCATAACGAAGATCAACAGAAGGATGTGTTGCTGCTTCGTAAAGAGTTTTATGGTCCTGAACAATCTCTGGCTTCTAGGTTACCCTTGGCAGTTTTGGTAGCCCACTTGCCATCTTAGAATACTCTTGGCTGTACCATTGGTCCTTATTCTCTCCTTAGAGACATCTGTCACTCCACCTTGGAATATTATAACTCCTCTTCATGCATGTCACCCACCAAGAGCATTTCAACCCATCTTCTGATCACTGATTATTCCAACCAATGTTGGGTTTAGGTTCTAACTAGTAACCACCTTGGATCCTTATACAAACCACCCAGTTTAGTTTACCTCAAAATCTCCAAATAGCTTGTTACCATGACAGCTAAGTCTGATGGCTATCCTCTTCCACAAACTGGAAGCATCCACGGAAGGTCCTTGCTGTGGCTTAACTCCCTTGTCATATAAGAACGTCAAGAGTATAGATATATCCTTTCGTATGTGGGGCAAAAGGCTTTAATTCACGAAAAGATTTGTTTGCTACTTCAACCTCTACACCATAAATTCTACATTATTAGATTTTAAGACCACAATAGTAAGAGGTTCTGAAAATTTGTTTGCAGAAGGTGAATAAATCAAACCCGATATCAAAAAGTAGTAGATGGACATAGTTGTGCGACTTTTAAATAAAACTGAAAATAAGAGTGATTTTTTTTATTACAGCTTGAAACAATAGTAGAAAATAGCACATAATTAACTCTCTCAGTTTATGGCTGGGTTCTCCATAAACAAGCAATGGGACTTGTATAACACAAGGTTAATTGTGACTATAGTTTAGACAAATATCACTAATAATTACTCGGAATGTCACTTCTCTAAGTAAACCTCTTTAATATAAGATGGAACCTAGTCACACCAAATTTTTTGCTGGGACCCTTTTAGGGTTATTGTAGATAGAGCTGGATTCTTTATAGTTGGCAATAAATGTCAACAATAAATTAACCGTACACAATCTACTTGTTTTAAAATAACATATTCAAAACAAGTCAAAGGTATGTACAAAAATTCGTTTTACTATTGGTTATAAAAGTTGTATCTAAAGCTTTAAATAATTCTCTTCCTTTTCAAAAGTCCACACAGTTCAGTTCCTTAAAACTCAACTGATAAGACGAATTATTTTTTTCTATTCTGTTTCTTACTGCATAATCTGCGATAGATTCACTTACGTAACCCCGTAGGTTACCACAGTCGTACCCAGAACTTCAAATAATTGTCTCCTTTTTGGTCAAAGTCCACACAGGCAGGTTAAATTACCTTAGGACACTCTTTGACAAGACAAATTATTCTACTTTATCTCTGTTATTGCAATACCACTGTGAAACTCACTTTAATTATTGCCTGTTACAGCTAAACTGACAATCATGCAGTCTAATTTCACTTTCACTAACTTAACGTTTTCTGACTTAACTTGCGCTCACTTTGTCGCCTATATATATAAATATTGCCCAACTGAGGCCTCGAACTTTATACAAATTACAAAATCCTATGATGTAACAATACTCGCTTAAGGCAACGAGAGAAATACAGAAAGTTCGAGTAATGTGACGTCAATTTACAACAATTAAACTCCACACACAACGTACGACTCTTACCAAGCTAGGTAACGAAATTTGTCATAACTATCGTTTTTAAAATAATTAACGTTTAATACTCTTGTTATTAAAACTAAATAATAATTAAATATTAGATCACTAAATGAACTAAATAATAACTCTTACACCAAACAGTTTTGTATATTAAATAGACCCACGCTGAGATATCCATTAAGCATGTTAAGTGTCATAATAGGCGAATTCTGAGATTCGGCCCGTACACATAGAGAATTAACCTGTAAAGGCAATTACAGACTTCAAGGCTCAGCACATTCTGTTCACGTAAAACATTTAACTAACTACATACACCTGTACTGAAGATTGAAATATTATCTGAATAAATCTTTATTTGTTAAAAAAGGCTATAACCATGATACGTGCATGGCATAAAAAGAAAACATGATTAATTCTCTTGTATAAATTTGTACATGTGTGGCATTTTAATTAATATATAATGGTTTATAGCTGTTAAAATTTGTAAAATAACCAAAGGGCCTAAAGATTTATCCAGCAATAATATGTATTAGAAGGTATTTATGTGTGTGTGTGTGTGTGGCAATAAGGAAGATGTACTTTAAACAAAAATAATAAAGGTAAACCACTCTAGTCGGGTGATATGTTAGAGAAAACACAAGTACGACAGAGAACCAGTTAGGTGATCGACATTTAGACCAATAATTCAATCAGAACAAGCAAATTCCCGACCAGCAAAGTTGCAACTCCCTATAGTTTAACCAATCATTCTCAGGACACCTAGCAATTATCTCCCCACCATCAGTGCGGATTTAAGCATAAGCTAAACAAGCTACAGCTTAGGGCCGCACAATCCGCAGGGGCCTCACAAAATTTCAGATTTTTTTTCTTTTAAAATTTTATGTGGCTTTTTATGTGTACTGTAGTTTTTAAAATGGCTTGTGTAGCAAATTTTTATGTGTAGTTTTAAAATGGTTTTATATGTAATTAATTTAAGTAATATTTTAAGCCTAAATTTTTTATGTTTTCAGGTTTACAATGAAGAAAACATTTGATAGCGGATACCAAAAAAGAAAAAGAAAGAAGCAGCTTGAAGAGCAACTGAAAAAAAATATTAAAAGTTGACAGTTATTTTACTCCAGCAACAGATAACGATCCACAAACTCAAGGTGATCAGCAAAGTCCAAAACAACCACAGCCTAGTGCCTCTGCTACTGAGACAACAGAGTCTGGAATCTCAACTGAGGAAAACACTAGAAGTGATGCAAATGTCAGCGTTGCAGAGCCAACATCCACAGTTGAAACAACAAAATTCACGAAACTCAATGATGTAGGCCAATGGGGTGTCTTAACCGAGGATGAACTCTCATACTGAAACCTTAAAGGTCCTTCAGAGTGTCAACACTGGAACGGCCCTTTTGAAATAGCTATTGTACAAAAGGCCTTTTTCAGTCCAGAAAAGTTAATGGTGAAATATATGATCGGGAATGGCTAGTGTACTCTCCAACAACTGTCTGTGTTTACTGCTTTGTCTGCAAACTCTTTTCAACATCAACTGCAGCACTAGCTTCTGGTGGGTTTTCTGACTGGAGGAATCCCACTGCAGTTCAAAGTCATGAAAAATCTGAAGAGCATAGAACAGCTTTGCTGACATACTTGACAAGAAAGTGTGGTTCAACCTTAGACTCAAAACTAGCAGAACAAATAAAAACATAACAACAGTACTGGAGACATGTGCTGGAGCATATTGTTGCAGTGATATGCACATTAGCAGAACGTGGGATAGCTTTTAGGGGAAACAATGAAACTTTTGGATCACCAAATAATGGCAACTACCTTGACCTGTTAGAATTAATTGATAAATTTGATCCATTTCTTTCCAACCACATAAAACAATATGGAACCAGAGGATCTGGGTCTACTTCATATTTGTCTAAGATAATATGTGATGAACTTATCCAGCTTATGTTTTCCCTAATGTGGAAGCAATATTACAACTATTCTTATGTCTGATGGTAACAAATTGTTCAGGAGAAAGGTCATTTTCACAGTTATAGAGAATCAAAAATGAATTGAAAGCAACCATGTCTCAAGACAAACTGTCTGCACTTAGCACCATGTGCATAGAAAGCGATAAGCTACGTAGCATACCATTTGATGACATAACTCATGATTTTGCTTTTGAGAAATCAAGAAAGAAAATGTTTTAAGCTGTATCTGATATCAGTTTTCTGATCTTGCAAACGAGTTCATTATTATTTATATTAACCCATTGACGCACGTGGGTATTACCTAAGCTAAATAAAATCGTCTATCATTAGTCAGAATAAAATCCTAAAAGTGCTTGTGGTCCTTAAAGGGTTATTAAAAGTGATCATGATTACTTATTTTGTCAGCGTTTTGTATATATATATTTATGTATCTTAAAATTATTTTAAAAATTACATTTAAGTATTGTTTCCAGTGTGTACTATATAATAATTTATGAGACAGATCTAGCCAGCCAAATGATAAATATATAATTAGTAAATGCATTCATTTGAAAATAATTTGTATTTTTCACTTTAAATACCTTGCTATTAAATAATTAAAAGGTATATATATATGTTCTTAATTTTTTGTGGCGACCAAAGGTCCTGTTTTGGTACGCACCTTTGTGAGATCTTCTGGTGTAACTTTTTAACAAGGGGCCTCCAAGCTTTATACAGTACAGGGCCTCACCAAGTCTAAATCCGGCACTGCCCACCATGTTGTGACAAGTCTACAGAAAGCATCACATCAACTAAGTGAGACAATCTGTAAAATTGTTTGTTTCAGAATTTTAGTGCTAAGCTTCACAAAGGGTTGATGCGAGAAGCCACCTCTAATTTTGAATTAATAGACCAGAACGAAGGTAGCTACTCAACAGCACCCACTGCCAGTCTTGAGTTTGCTGTTTTCGTACATTTGGATTTGAGCGTCACTTTACCAAAACCACAGGCCTAAAATGTGGCACTATTGATTTTTGTGTGTTAACGGGCCACGAATCTTCGGGTTCACAGTTCAAGAATTCTATCCATTAGGGTATGCCTGATCTTGTACAACCGATCCAGAAATCAATTAAAATAAAGTAAATGTATATCCTTCCTCCATAAATACTACAATGTTAGTGCTATTTTAGACGTGCCCATAACGTTTTGTGGGTCTACACCAAATAAGGAATAGAGATTTTTTTTTCACGTAGGTAGCTTTTGTAATAAACATACCACAAATACAAGTAACATATATATATGTATGTATAATTCATATTTTATTTCCAGATTAATTAGTTAACATACAGGGTCACCTGCAAAAGTTGTGATATTTTATTTGTTTTACCTCAATTTATAAACAATTAGTGGAAATATATTAAACGTGCTTAATACATCTTACTAGAATACATCTTTAACATGGTATTCCTGCCTGCATTGCGTTCATTAATTATCATTAAATGAATGATTATTAAACCATATTCATTAAACAGTCTCAATCGTATTTTGTAATATTGATTTCAAATTCTGAAATGGTATTGCTATTTTTCTAGCCCCCCAGTGGCACAGCGGTATGTCTACGGACTTACAACGCTAGAAACCGGGTTTCGATACACGTGGTGGGCAGAGCACAGATA
>NW_013668409.1:57254-70624 GCF_000517525.1 Limulus polyphemus | reverse complement strand
TTTCTTAGCTTCTGTATTCTTTCTAGTATAGAACTAATACGCATCTAAACTATTACTTGTCTAAGACTTACTAGTCAAATATTGGTATGTATATATATATATATATATATATATATAAATATATATATTAAATTTCTTGTTAATATCACAGCAATCATGAATTAATATTTTAGTACATTTAATTGTAAGGGTAGAAATTTTGGAAAGTTTTAGCGCAGAAACATTTGCATAACTACAAAATATAGGCCCCACCATATAAAAAGTAATTGGACCCCTACATTTATTTCCCTATAAATGCTCCCTTTTGGCACGCCCCTCCCCCGCAATTGCAGGGCTGCGAAGACATACTTACGCTACTACAATAATAATTACATTGAAGTTTAATCACGAGGACAGCAACGTTGTTTTGTCCATATATTTCTTTTGCAGACTGTCGTGAGCCAAACATGGAAGTGTTCTGCATTAGCAGATCTATGGGAGAAATTCTAGCTGCAGGTAATCAATCGATTTGTGTGTGTTAACTCTTGGGAGAATTACGAGCTAAGAAGAAAAATAGATCTAAAATTATCTTGAATTTATTAACATGGAGTAATTTATATGGTGATAATAATCAAGTTAATAAAACGGTAGAATTTTTCACTATTTAGAATAGGTCTTTCTGGATGGTTTTTGCGTAGCGTAGAGCTACACAATTGACTATTTGTGCTCTGTTTCAATCGAACCCCAGATTTTAGAGTTGTAAGTCCGATAACTTCCAGCTGACTCACCGGAAGACTTGTCTTTGCAGATGATTTTAAGGATTTGCCACTATAAATATGTAGTTGTTAAAAACTAGGTTGAAATCTTCCAAATTTCGGATACAAATTATTCAGTCTTCTTTCAGGTGACTCGTTACCGCAAAAAATAATCACCGCGCTCTGCAATTTGGGGTCTTGGGTGCGTTATAAGTGTGATGACCAAATCCCAATACTTGGTTAAATAAAAATAGCCCAAGAAGTATCGGTGGATGATGTTGACTAGCCGATTTTTATCTTATCTATTGGCTAAAAATTATGGACGGCTAACGCAAATAGCCTTTCAGTAGGTTTGTGTGAATTTTCAAAAACAAATTCATTTTAGATCTTTTTAAGAAACTTCTTTTGCAGCAGGTTCAGCAAAGCAGAAATGTATTTCAGACAGTTTGTGTGTATATAACATATATTTTCAGATTTGCTAAGAAGACAGCTGTTAGAAATTACAAGGCATCAATGTAAATCACGAACATTTTCATGCCCTTAAAATGTCAGACATGTTTGCCCCCCAGTGGCACAGCGGTATGTCTGCGGACTTACAACGCTAAAATTCGGGTTTCGATACCTGTGGTGGGCAGAGCACAGATAGCCCATGGTGTAGCTTTGTGCTTAATTACAAACAAACAAACAGACAAGTTTAAAAATACAAATTCAAACTTGAAAATTATTAAAATAAAAATTACTTAAAAATAACTTACAAAACACTCATATTACAAAACATCTCTTTAGAACTTCAATTGTAATGCAGACATTTAGAATACGTCAATTTAAAAGGGTGCTTTATCGAAACCATATTAAAAATGTGAAACACTAAAAATAATACAAAATAAAAATATAAAGAAAAACGTTTGATACTATATGAGATAACTCCTGAACAGAAGCAAGCACTTCGTGCAAAGACCAACAAATTTCTCATAAGGTTTCAGTAAATACACAAATTCCTTTAATTCCTGGCAAGAGAAATAAGCCATGTAACCAGAACATCGCAACAATTTGTGATTCTCGGGCAGTTTAAGTTCATTATAACTAATTTTCTGTCTTAAAACAATGAATTTTTTTTACATTTATGGTTGTAAAAAGTGCAACCATTCAAAATCCTTTCGAACAATGATTGACAACTTTGAGGGATTAGTGATTGTTCTGTTTGATCTAAAACTAACTCTTAACAATCCATTCATAATAAACTCTTTACGAGAATAGACTAAATTAAGTATTCATAAAATCATTATTATTCGATGTTTTTGGTGCGTATTTTCAGGATACTTCTATAAAATATTAATGACAGGCGTCAGTTTTTAGGTCAAATACAGAGCTGTGGATCGGGAAGTCCAAGGTTAATGTCGATATGCCTCCGAACATCCTCAGCACATATAGTTGTGGATGCGTTGTAACAACGAAAGCTATTTCTGTTATTTAATTCAAAGCCGGACAAAGCCTTTTAATGACAGGTGCTGTTGATTTGCTCTCTTCCATCTGGTCAGTAGTTCAACTTAGGGACGGCTATACCTGAATCCTACCAGAGAGTTACGTACCAGTACGTAAAAGAGTATTTCTCTAAAACATACAATATTGTTACTATTCTCTTTAAGCAGCTCTGTTGTTTGTTAGTAGTTATGATTTTGATCGGTCATAAGAAACTTTCTCTGTGGATAGGAATTTTCTTTCAAAGGTGAACATCTTTTGAGCAATAGATATCCTCTCCACTTTTCAGCATGTCATTTACGATATTGTTAAACCATTACTAATGATTTAATAGCGATATTTATAATAACGCATACGTGTAAGTTGTGGAGGCGGTGGTTATGGTGTGTGTATGTGATCTATAATTAACGTTCTGTATATTAATTTTGTTTTCACTAGAAGTTGTCGTATTCATAATTGTTACGTTTTCTAAGCCATGTTTGGGAATACTTAATTATATGCTTAAGAAAAGTAGGAAATTAGAATATGAAAGACGTAGCTTTTGAGTTTTTGTTCATACTGAAAACGTTGTGGTGTAATAGTAAAACTTGATTTGTCACACGATTAACTTATAAAAAAATCATAATTTTCGTTATTTTATTAAATCTAAATTATTTTGAAAGAAAATTACATAAAATAGGAGATTCAATAAAAAGAAAATAATGTTATTTGTTATAGTTTCACGTGTCCGAACTGTTTTAGCAGAAGTTAGTCTAATCATATTCTTGCTCAAGATATTCTATGTGTTTTAACACGAAGAAATAGAAGTCCTCGATTGAATCATTCCAATTCCTGTGCGTCATTCCTGATTTATTGGCTCGATTTTTTTAAAGAAGATGGCAACAGTTCAAAGAATAGTGTACTTGCTTTAGGCCCGTAATCACTAACATTGACTGTAGGCGGTTGAATACATCACTTGACCACAATTATTGTTATACAGACAGGATTCAGTATCTGTGGACAACAATAATGCGTTGTTCGTTGTTTAAAACGTTTACCGTTTTCTTACAATAAACGTCATTCATCTTCTTGTCAACGTGTTGAATTCGACCCTCAAAAGTAAATATACCATTCTCTTTACTGTTACTATTTTAATTAACGATGTTATTTTATAGACAAAGACAGTCTTCTCAAGTTCCAGAATTATTCCTGCGATTTTTCCTTTGTGAAAACAGAATATAACGATATTTTATTTTGAATATATGAAAACAAATAACAATTTTTTTACGAAGCCATATTGCTGACCCATTGTATATTATACCAATAGAGACTGTATGTCTAAAGTAACTGATTTTACAAATCCCTTTAGATAACACTTACGTAGATTTTTCTTTCTTCGTATGTCTACAACATTATTTATATTATGTTTAAGATCTAACCAAAGGATTTGTTTGTTTGGTTTGAATTTCGCGCAATGCTACACGAGGGCTATCTGCGCTAGCTGTCCCTAATTTAGCAGTGAAAGAATAGAGAGAAGGCAGCTAGTCATCGCCACCCACCGCCAATTCATGGGCTACTCTTTTACCAACGAATAGTGCGATTTACCGTCATTTATAACACCCCCACGGCTGAAAGGGCGAGAATGTTTGGTGGGAAAGGGATTCAAACCAGAGACCCTAAGATTGCGAATCAAGCGCCCTAACCACCTAGCCATGCCGGGCCTTAACAAAAGGAAACTACCGAGGGTATTACATAACTTATCTATTTTTCTGAATAACCTGAAAAAGAGACACAGTTTGTTGACAGCCGGCTTTAAATGTAAAAAATATCAACTCTTGCAAGTGATTTCAGTTTATTTTATGTTTCATTAAAATACGGACACAAATGGAATTTGTATTCGCACACTTTCGAAAATACGGTTTGAAACTGAGTTAATCATAAAAATATTCCCCGTATCTTCTCAACACATGGACATAGAGATTATTTTTTAAGAAATGAATAGCAAAGAAGACTTAAGCTGCTTGCACGTATATTTTACCACTTTGATTTTATCATTCAGAGTGCTGACCTATCAATTTAAACGTACAAATAATAATAACATATATTACACGTAAAAATGGGTATATAATGCATGTTATATTAAGTAGGTATACACAAACATAAGGCGCAATATACTATGACTAAAAATATGCAAAGATAAATGAATAATTGTTCAGAATATTAATATCTGGTACGTGAGCCCTTTGCTTTATATAGAACTTGGCATTATGCTTTCATGTTCCCATACAGTTTATCAATGAATGACTGAAATGTTGCTCCAAATATTCTGTAACACTTTCCACAATTGTTAGGTTACCGTTTAACTTACTCAGCCTCCACGTAACCCCATACGGTCTCGATGATGCTCATTTCAGGACTTTGTGAAGACTACGAATATCTTTGAGTTTTTCATTAGCCTTTTTACATTCCAAGTATCTTTGAGTTTTCCATCAGCACTTTTACGTTCCAAATAGGTTTCCATTACATTTGTTATATGCTTGGGTCATTGTTTCAAGATGAAACCCTGCCCAATGAGGTGCACTCATGAGAGAATGGAATGGTGGATCAGAAACAGCATGCATCTGTTGGCAGTCAGAGTATCATCGATTTTATGCAAGTCCCCGACATCTTTGGCTGAGATACAGCCCCACAGTTGTATTGATCCACCCCATACTTTAGTGTAGCTTGTACAATGACTATCATATTGCCCTCCTGTCCACCTTCGAACAAACTGCTGTTCATTATTGCCAAAAACAGCTTAAACTTGGACTCGTATGTGAAAAAAAAATGTGTTCCACGCTTGAACATTGCACTGTTTCATTTATGCTACCCATTTCAGTCTTTTTTGTTTCTTTGTCTCTCCTAAGCAAAATTTTCCGGGCACTGAGACCATTCTGAGTTACTGTGTATCCTACTAGAAATAAACGACATTATAACACCAAACTGTCGGTTTTCTTTATTTGGGTACTCAATGTTTCGTTTTACAGCCTCGTCAGGAGCATTCCACTAAAATAAAGACTGTAACTAACAGTACAAAGCTTCAAATGGTTTGAATAATAAATTCTAATCTAATCTATAGCGTGCATTTCAGCTGCATGCGTTTGAGCTATTAAGTAGAGTCTCTGTTATTTATTCCGTAATATTTATGCAAGTTTTTGAAAAAACGGTATATAACAAGTGGCTTCAAGATACCAACACCGGCCCTGATCTCTGGCTTAGATACATCGATAACGTGTTTTGGACTCTGTAACCACGGTCTTCTTTCTTTAATCAAATTTTGAGACTTTCTAAATCACATAGACCCCACATCCGATTCACCCTGAATCAATTGAATGAGAAGAGGAACATAGATTTTCTTGACGTTACCTTAAGGATACAATGACAATAATATACAATCTACCTTGTTTCACAAACCAATTGGAAAACCTTAACTCCCATCATCCCAAAGCTTCCAAGAAAGGCACAATTATTGGAGAATTAAACAGAATCAATGGCAACTGTAGTAAAAAATAATCCCTTCTTCTGAGCAACAAATATCCACCTTTTTACATCGAAGACATTCTTAAGGAATATAAATCGCAAAAATTAGCATCGCACTTCCAACATGAAAAAAAACCCGAAAAACAAGGAGTATAAAAACCAATTTTCCAAGTGTAATGCAAAAAAATATTATTTTCATACCACCTCTAATTGACCTAAAAAGCCAACGTTCAAGATCTTAATACACTACCCTAAAATATAATAAAGCCAACTGTCTTACAAAAACGTATTTGCAATCTAAAGATGGGTGTCTTGTCTCCAATGTTGTTTACCAGCTTACATGTAAAATCTGTCATCATACATAAATAGGGGAAACCGGAAGAACTCTACACACAAGGATTAAAGAATATATTGACTCTCTTTATAAATAAATACACGAAAGTTGCAGATCATTTTTTAACTAATCATGGACAAATAATGCCTGACATGAAACCATCATTCTCCGTACAAATCTTTACCAAGTACACTTACAGAAAATTCAAAGAAGCTCTTGTCATCGAACAACTAGGACCACAGATGGATAGGGACAAAGGATGGCACATATAATTTTAATTATTTTATTTTTTCGTCCTATATTTTGTTGTTGTTTTTTCAAACTGTAATTTTGATAGAACTTTTGTTTGTTACAGGTAACAGTTAATTATTTCAACAATTAGCTTTATTACTTAACACATCAAACGCACGCTGTTGAAATGTTCGCTATAGATTTGATTAGAATTTATTATTTAAACCATTTGAAGCTTTGTACTGTTAGTTACGGTTTGTGTTTTAATGGAACTCTCCTGAAGAAGCTGGAAAGCGAAATGTTGAGTGTCCAATTAAAGAAAAACAACAATATGTTGTTATAAGTTCGTTTATTGCTAGTATTAAAATGTCTTCTATACACAAATAGGCACTACAGAAATTAAATAATGTGTATCCTACTGTTCTTGAAGAAACATTAATATCTTTGCTTACAGCAAGGTCATTCGCTAGATCTCTAATGGATTATCGCCTATCAAAAAGAGAATTTACTCTGAGAATCTTTACATCATTTTTGGATAGTTTGGGTTTTCTTCCTCGACTACTACTATTGTCAACAGTACCAGTTTTATGAACCCTCTCCAGATCCTTGCACATAGCACTGAGTGAAACGTGAAGTTTGGCTGTGATTTGTCGAGGAGAGTAGCCTCAAACTTTCTTGATTTCTACAAGCTTGTCACGTGTAAATTTCTTCCCATGGGCTTCCGTGTTCGACAAAAGTTTCAAACTGTAAATCGTATCACTGTCTATAGTTATATAGGCCTTGTAAAGGTTTGGCACTTTCAAATTGGTTGCCTTACAGTGCAATGTCAACAAAACACTCCATTAGGCAGCACTTCATTTTTACGCAAAAGTTAATATTTCATCATGTGTAATACACGTTATATACTCACTTTGTCCTCGTTTCCATAATTATAACCAATACTGTACTTAAGCCTTTGATTTTGTCCCTTAGTGTAAAAAAAAAGGTGCTAATTGATATTAAAATGGAAAAATCCTCTACATGGCAATCTTCATTAGTAAGTATTGACTTTTAAATATTGGAGGTTTAATTTGTTTTCTACATTTGTTTCTGTGTTGTGAACGTAACGCAACGCTTCAAAAAGTTAGCTGTCGGCAGTGTTTTATTTGCATATTTTGCATAACAAATCATATTATTGCACAATTGTATGGTGAAACCTCACATTTCTTATAACCAAAGTTATATTTACCTGGTATATGAGATATTTATAAAAAATGACAATTCTGAAAATGTACGTGGTAAGAAAAGCTACTTATGAATATGAATGTATCGCATTATTGGTCAAATCTAGTAGTCATGATTATAAAGCAAGACATTTTTTAACATAACGTATGGAATATTAAAAGGTGCATTACTGTTATTAAGGAAATGCCAGTTACTTCGTGTAAGATTTGAGACAAGATCATTGTACAAGAAACAACAGTAAAAAACTGAACATTTTATCATAAGAAACTAAGTCCCTTTTTACGTCCTAAATATAGAAAAATAATTAATCTAAGCAAGCTTGTATTTTGTTGTGGTTATAAGTTTTTGTTTGTGTCTTTGTTACCAAGATTTCTCGAAAACGGCTAATTGGATTTAGTCGAAAATTGGTATACATTTGGACTATGATCTACCTTAGAAGCTATTAGTATTTGGATGATCAAGATCGAAAATCAAGGTCACAGCAAGGTCACGAATATCTAAAATATCCCTGTCTGTTAACTTGGGGACCGATTTTTCACACTATTTTTGCTCTATAACTCAGTCAAAAATGATCGGGTTTTGATGAAACTTGGTGAACTTATGTAAAATATTATTCCTCATTGTTCTGCTAAAAATGGTTCGTGTCCGTTGATAACGACGGACATACCGACATCTTTTCTATTTTTTTGAGAGCCGATTATGATTCAACACGGAGGTATGCACTCTATCGAGTTCTCTTCTAGTGTTGTCTTATTTTAATTTCATGCAAAGCTACTCGAGGGCTATCCGTCCTTAATTCATCAGTGACTAGAGGGAAAGCAGTTAGTCAACACCACCCACCACTAACGTATGGGCTACTCTTTTACCAATCAATAGTGGGATTGACAGTACTTTATAACGCCCCCGCGAATGAAAGGGCGAGCATGTTCGGTGACAGGGATTTGAACCCGCGACCCGAAGATTGAGAATCTGCTGCCCTAACCACCAGGTCTATAAGTTCAATGGATGACTTTACCTTTTTTTAATTTTAATATCATTTCTATAACGCCTAAATTTTGTTCACTAATAACCTGACCTTAGTACCAAAGTATTTCATAATCATTGTCAATATTTTTCTTTACCTCATTAATTTTGTTAATTATTCATTTTGAACAAATTATGAGTTACCTGCTGTAATCATAGTTAATGCATCTATATTTGAATGTTTTCTACTTAGTCTGTGTATTACTTCATAATCCTGTAACAGTACTTGTTAATCTTGAAGTTGGGTCTTTTAGTCTCAATAAGCACCATAAGGGTGCATGATCTGTAATTATGGTGAACTTTCTACCATACAGATAGTAACAGAATGTCCTAATACCATATACTCTGTTAATGAGTAATTTATCTCGGCTTTTTCCAACTATCTACTTTGATCATGTATAGGATGTTCTTTCCTATTTTTGTCTAACTGTGATAAAACTGCTCCTATTGCATAACATGAAGCGTTTATACTTAATATAAAGTCTGCTAAAATTTGGGTAACTCAGTATTTTGTTCTAGTAATGAGTCTCTCAATTTCTCAAATGTTTTTGCCTCATATTATTCTACTGTAAAATTACATCTTTCTTTGTCAATTACTTTAAGAGTCTTGCAAGTACTGAAAAATGTGGAATTAACATTCTTTAAAATCCTAAGAAAGCTCTGAAATATTCTACTGTTTTAGATGTTGGATAATTTCCACATACTTTTAACTTCTATGGGGCATATTGTGCGCCATATGCAGTCATTACATGACATAAATAATCTACTTCTTTTACTAAAAATGTGCACTTGGAGGGTCTTACTTTGAAGTTTGCTTCATGTAATCTGCCACACACATGTCTTAATCTAACTAAGAGATCCTCAAACGTACTGCAAAAACTATTACATCACCTTAAAAAAATTCAGTCTTGTAACCCTAATAATTCTACGTCCATTAATTTCTGTAATGTTAAAGGGGCATCAAATAATCCAAAAGCATATTATTAATCCTAATGAGATGGCATAGACTTTTCTATGCATGACTCAGCCTTTTACAGAGTTGTTTTCAAAATTTTATAAAATAACTATGAGTGTATAAAATTAGTATCAGAAGTTGATTATAATTCACATTTTATATTTTCCACGTCCGAATTTCTTAATTTAAAAAGAAAATTTCTAAAAAAATTCTAAATCTTTGCTTTTGTTATCACATGACATGTGAGCTGTGTCACTTTGTCCCTTTTAGTTAGTATAGCTCCAGAAGTCCAATATGTACACTATATCTTATTTAGCACTTCTAATGCTCAATGTACATTTTCAACGTCCTAACTTCTCCCTTTACTGAGATATAAATGGCGTTCCAATCCAAGGCAGATGCCCCGCCCATCTATCCGTCACTTTCAAGGCAATTTTCAAAACTACATTTTATTTGACATATTCGTTTATAACCAACAGAAAGAGCTCATTCTCAATCTCAAGTATGCAATGATCTTTTTGAAATCGGTAGCAATATACATTAATTAATGTTAATTCTGTAACTTGTTTGTAAGTAAAGTTCATGCTCAGAGCATTTAACAATTTTATAACCTAGTTATATCTTAGTTAGACAGTTCAATTATAATTGGTTTTGGACATTCTATTTTATTGAATTATGTTATATTTATGTTTGAACACGTATATGTGAAAGGAGAAATAATCTTTTCTGGCAAGAAGTTACAAAGAGTTTTAACAAGGCTTAGCTCGCTAGGTGACAAGCGCAGAATTTTACGAGCATAGCACGTGAGTGTATGTGTATCTGGTACTATTTTACTTTTGTGATGTGTTTGATTCACACATGAAGTTATTGTATGCCATACAAGTCTGCTTGTTTGTTTGTTTATAATTAAGCACAAAGCTACACAATGGGCTATCTGTGATCTGCCCACCACAGGTATCGAAACCCGGTTTCTAACGTTGTAAGTCCGCAGGCATACAGCTGTGCAACTGGGGGGGGGGCATACAAGTCAGGGAATAAAACTACAAAATTAAAAATAAACAATATGTGAAAAGGTAAAAAGTTTAAATAGTTAATAATATGAATTCTAATTATGGAAACAAATTATTTAATGAAAGAAAAAAAGAAAAAGATAAGATCATTTTGTTTCATGATTACCAATAATTCATTTAATTTTCACTGTACATTGATTCAGCTACAGTTAGTGTTAGGTTTGTTTGTAGTTAACCAAAAACCTACACAAAAGGCTAGCTGTGCTTTGTCCGCCACGAGTATCGAAACGCGGTTTCTAGCATTGTAAGTCTGCAAACATACCGCTGAGCCACTGGGGGAAAGTGTTAGGTAAAGAAAATAACAGATAAAATGTAAAACTTTTACATTACATTTTTTTTTATTCATTTAGGAGGTTCTAGAGGTGATGCAAATTAAATATGAAACTGTAAGATGAAAATAAGAATCATCTTGCACTCTGAATAGTCAAAGTTTGGATCAGAGGGAGTCTATAAGTTCGCAGAAAATTTTTGATAAAAATACTTTCCTAACAAGTTCAATTTTTTTCTACAACAGAGTGATAGCGTTTATTAGAGTAAAGCCCTTGCCAAATTTTGTAAAGGTACACTTAGTAAATTCGTAATTATAGTAAACATTGCTATGTATGTATTCACAGAAATGGTGTTGATGAGAAAATACTAGTATCATATAGTTAATAAATTGATAAAATCTTTTTTTTTTCATTTCTACCTCAATTTGTTAGTAATCACTCTAAGTACATGGAAGAAAAGTACTACTATGACGTAACCTAAAAGGTTTTTATATATTTAGTAGGGGTACATGCCTTTCCCCATGACTAGTTTAAACTGCTAAAATAAGTACAAAACTTTAAAAGCGTATCTTTCATGCATGCCTTCAATTCTACCTGGTGCTTCTCTGGCACTTTATGCTGTAGATGTATTGCTAGTTAACACAATCCTGTGTTTACTCTTTTTGCACAACCATTACGTTCACCCTCACCTCATCTCTACTGAAGAGCTATGCAAGTTGGTATTTGAAGTAAATGGAAGTGATTACTGCTCTTTGAAAGAAATACAAACGGAATGAAACTACAAGCATATTGTATTAGTTTGTCTAACAAGTAAAAGAATAGATTCAACAGAAAACAAGCAAAATACACAATAGAAATAAAATGAAAAAGAATGCAAATTATTACACTGCTTTAGAGAAAGATTAGGCATGCTTTTAAAAAATGCAAGATTTACACATAAAATGGTTCAAGAAGAATTCTTAGAGGAATTTAAGAAAACCTTATGCAATTTACTACTGGCCTTATATTAAATACTTGACACTAAGGGTAAATTTAAATCTACCTTATGATAACCACTCTTTTGTTGTGTGGTCTAAATGCACCAAATAAAAAATTTGCTCTAGTCTATATACTATAGAATTCGATAAACCATGCACACACAAAAAGTATGTGCTCCCAGAAAAGGCTTTATGATCAGAACAAAATCAAAATGATTTGAACTTGAACCTTAGTTCCTTTTTTGTGTCATTAAAAGTTTTTCAGGTAAATATAATCAAAAATTTTATTTCTGTCCCAATTACGAAAAACCTTAATAATTACACAATATTATTGTTCCAAAAAATAAAATGAAAGCTATATTGTAGTAATTGGTTTTATATTTTCTATTAATAAACATGTTATTGCAACTTTTGAACTTCACGCTCTAATTTCCTGATTTGAATTTTGTTGTATTTCAAATAAAACCATACATTAATAGGATTTTTATTATAACGAATAATAGGCCATGACCAGTCCTTTTAAGTATGAGTGTTTTGGTTTTGAATTTCACGCAAAGCTACACGATGGCTATCTGCGCTAGCCGTTCCTAATTTAGCAGGGAAAGACTAGAGGGAAGGCAGCTAGTCATCACCACCCACCGCCAACTCTTGGGCTACTCTTTTACCAACGAATAGTGGGATTGACCAGCACATTATAACGCCCTCACGGCTGAAAGGGCGAGCATGTTTGGTGGGACGGGGATTCGAACCCATGACCCTCAGATTGCGAATCAAGCACCCTAGCCATCTGGCCATGCCGGGCCTTTAAGTATGAGACCGCATGGTAATCGTTTATTAATCTTGAAGATATTATTACGAATTAACAGGACTTTTACTCTAGTAAAAAGTATGCAGTATTATAAAGTTACGTATCTTCAGTATGAAAATCCCATCAAAACTGAATGCATTAGCGGATTAATCTTTCTTCATATAAACGTTCTCAAACTTAGATTTAAAATTTTGCAAAGACCTTCTTAGCTCACTTCTTCTATTGGGGATTCTCCCTATCTGCTGCATCGTTCTTTTAAGATTAGAAAATAAGATAAACATTAAGTTGCATTATTCAGAAAAGCACAATCTTGGGTTATTGCATCTAAGTACATTGATACAAGAGTATAAAAAACAGTCTAAAACGTCATTATCACAATATTATGTATAAAAATACTACAAAGAAAACTCCCAAGACTACTTATCTTAGAATAGCATAATTTCGCCAGTTATGTTGAAAATCGTAACTTTTATTCATAAGAATTTGAATATTGTACAGGGATTTCAAAACAACATTATGCTGTATCCCTACCTAAATCACATTTCTCACAAACTAGTATTAGTTTTATTTATCTCCTTTCTCCCCCTGTCTCTCTTTCAAAATACAAGATTGGTGGTACCTATAGAATGTGAGGATCACTGTCCAGGATAGCTTCCTTTAGGAATTGGCTTGAAGGCGGAAAGTATAATGACAACCTTTTACTACAGTTTCTGAAACACCCTATAGGACCTGAATAAATAGAGTTGTTTAAACATTTGTTTAACAACA
>NW_013668409.1:49699-56624 GCF_000517525.1 Limulus polyphemus | reverse complement strand
CAATATCATAACCTCTATCGTTAGCAACGTTTTGTATAAAATTCAATTCGTTTTTCAAATTAGTAGAATCACAACAAATTTTAAATGCTCTGTCTATATAAGTATGAAAATCTGCTAGTTTTGAAAAAATTGGTGACATGATGAAACTTTGTATAATGGACGGCAACTGCCTGTTGTAGAGGACGACGTTTCGAAAGTGTTCTGAAGGACCATATGTCCAAGATCGGCCGTTCTTTAGTATTTAGTCTTTTCGTTAATCCGTCTATTAAACTTACAAAACATTCATAGTTTTAGCATTATTACCCACTATAGGACATTCAATCAAAAAAAAAAAAAGAGAGAGAGAGAAAAAGAAAGAAAGAAACGAAACAAAACACAAATGACTGTTAAATTGGAGTTTATCATTACAATAGTATTATTTGAAGATAATCCATGTCAAAGGGGTTGATAACATTTGTGCTGATGTACATTCTCTATGTACTATGTAATTTTATTATCATGAGGTTATTTGTATACTGTCATGATTATTGAAGTTGTATAATCCTGCGAATAATGTATTGTTGTCAATGTATATATATATATATATATAACATCTTAAGTTAAAAAATTGTCTAACGCCAATTTTTAATTCTCGAAGGAGGGAGTTGTGATGGATTTATTATTATATATTTATTTTAATATTGATGTTTCCTTAAATTAAATCTATATTTAGAAATGTACGTAACATATAATTATTAATTGTTTTGTTATATCTATTACAACACTGAGATATACCTCCACGAATACCTTTCTCAAGCATTAAGATCCTATGATATTCAGTCAATAACGAATCAGAACACAATTTTATGTTAACCTCTTTTCTAATAGTTTCCATAGTCTTTTTCAAATACAGATTTATTTAGAAATATATAAAACTATTTTTCAAAATTACTATTTGTATATAGAGGTCAATATATTTCTTAAGCCAGTAAGATTCTTTAAATTCTTAAAATGTTTTCAGTTTCATTCCTAATATAAATATTGTTTAAGATTTTTATAGTGAAACACATAATTTTCTTATCATATAAATTTGTCATTAACTTTATTTCTTTTGTCACTACTGTGTCCTCTGGTGCTAGAGGTATATCTGAATAATAGTCATGTAGTTCGTTTGGATAGTCTTACTCTAGTTCTAAAATATAGCCTATTTCAGAATCAAAAGGTAATTTCATTACATCAACATTTGTATCACTCCATTTAAATCCTCTATAGAGCAAATATTGACTTACTGTCCATCCATATAAGGTATTATCATCTACAGAAGCTAAATAAATAGATTCTTTATTACGATCTTTCATGTATTTGTTATTTGCTTTGCTATATCTACTATAACATTGAGATACTTCTACGAATACTTTTCTGATTAAGATCATATCATATTCAGTCAATAATTCTAATTCAACATCATTCATTTTTACCATTGCATCCACAGAACCTGATTTATATATTTTCATTAAAAATCTCTCGAAAGTATCAGCTAATATCAGAATACACTTCCACATTTGTAAATTAAACTCTTTACAAATATTTTAATATGTTTGTAGCCATCATCGAATATAACACATTCGTTCATTATGCAGTAAAATGTTTCTTTTAGTCATAACCGTATTCATTGGATTTATCAAACGAGTCCATATAATCATAAGGATAGATTTATTTTCTTATTACAAGATCAAGTTTATCTTCTGGAAAATATTATTTAGTATTTTTGAATTGGTCTTCTTAAAGTTGCTTGAAAGTTTATCTAAGCTACAAGCCATGAACTTAAATGAAGCTATGAATCTTAATTTCAGGTAACTGGTTTTTTAATAAATGAAATATATTTCTCTTTGTTGTTTGAAATTAGATCAATTTCTTTATCCTTTCAACGAAATTCATTGATAGGCAGATGACTCGATATCCACTCATATTATGAATAAAGGATTTATTTCATGTACAAGTCCTCTATATTTTCCACTTAAATTATTACGCTCGTGAACTTTCAAAAGCTATTGGTTTATTTCTGTGTTTCGTATAATAGAATTTGCTTATGATTATTTGATCACAGATATGACAAATGTCATATTTTTAAACTCTTCTTTTTCTTCATCGGTAAAATAATTCTTCTTATTATTAACATTATGTAACTTTTCCATTTATTACACTTTTCCTATGAGCATTTTCGTGAATTTGGTTTGTGCATGTGGTCTTCTATAAAATATAGGATCTATATAATGTTTATGAACATACCTGATTTAATAACAAACACTCATAGGTTCATGTTTTTCGTAAACATTTGTGTAACTCTCAGGGGGATCTGGATTACAGAAATCAACATTTTTCGTTAAGGATCTCTTAATGAATTATTTATATTCTTAAATTTTATAGCTGAATACTTTAAAGGCATTTAAATCTTTACAGCTTCCTTTGTTTTATAGTCTTCTTCATATTTCTTCAAGCTAAATTCTGAATATAAATACTGCAAACATCTAACATATAAATATATATTTGATTTATAATTTATTAATTGAATTTTAGTTAATCGAGATAAATCTTTGATAATACAATATTGTGCATTATTTTAATATTTTATATATATGATCATCTTACTTCAAAGTCAGTCATCTGTCTTAATTAAATGTTGAACTGTATCTTTATAATATTTCTCCAAATTAGTTGACCTTAGAATTATTTCATTTTTTTTATTGAATAAAAATTTGTCTGCTTCTTCTTTCTTTGAAAAACAATGCAATTTAACGTTAACTTTTAAATTATGTTTACATCTTAACTCATCACTGGGGGACGACGACAGCAAGAATTTTGGGTTAGATGTGATTAAACTTTTATTTACGAAACATGTATTGATAAGAGAACGTTTCTACTAAACTTTCTGGACATCTAAGACAAGTATGATTTCACAATCCTTCTTCTTATGATGTATCCTTTTTTGGGAGGGGACAGAAAATTATTTAAATAAGAAAACAAACTGTCTTTCGAAGTGACAGGAGGCGGATCAATAAGGCTCTTCTGACCAAGTCTCATTAATACAAGCCATAATGTGCGTTGCTATTTTTTTTCATTTATATACATTACATATTTCCAAAACATGCTAAATTACCATTTAAAATGTATGTCTCTTAAAGAGTATATTTCTCAAATCTTCCGTATATTCATTAAATGCAATTATTATTTTGTAACTTAATAAAATCATTGCATTTATTAGACTTGCCTTCCTGTGATTCATTTGATCTTTTCAGAACACAAACTTCAAAGAGATGAATAAGCTTAAATCAAAACATACAAATAGGATCCATCTTTTTGGATAATATCTTTTATCATAAAAATTAGCTCATCCGCATTAAAGGTTGTTACATATTACAATTTCAAATAGCCTAAATTGAGTTTAATTGTAATTTAGATTTAATAGTTAAATAAATTCCGATATATATCCAATTTATGATATTTGCCAACAAGATTGATACAGACAGTTTTCTTTTTCTATACATATATATTTTAATATACAAGCAATAATTCAATTTACAACAACGGTTATTACAGATAATTATTACAAAGAATGATTTATATACAAAAGTTTAACAAACATACAAGCAATATAATATCTTCTTTCTAGTCTGGAACTTCCTTGATATCTTATCGAGGGTTCACGGTGAGAGAGTTAATTTCGAGTTGATGTAGGTACAATTCACTTAATAGGAAGCTAGTTAGCTCTGTAGTTTTCGCTGATCACATGCCGATTACAGGTCGAGTTTCTTTTATTGCTGAAATTATATAATATCTTCGTAAATTTACTAATGTCCGATGTGAATCAACTGAAGTTAAATGGTTCATAATGATCGAAATTATAAATATTCCTGATCAACTATCTGAAGTTCCCGATTAATAAGCGATATAACAATCACAGTTATACCTTCCAAGGTTAAAACAGACCAACTAAAGCAAACCAATAATATATATACTGTTTTTTGACTCGTCGCGTTGGTTATATTTATAGGCGTGTGGATAGTTTCTCGGAATTTCAGTTTACGTAACAATACTGGCTAATACTAGCGTTTATGTATACACATACGTTGTTGATTCTTACACACGAGAATCTTCTACAACTTTAGAGAATAAGCGGTAGTTTTGCAATACATATTTAACAGTATAAGTTATGTACATTTCTAAATATAAATTCAATTTAAATAAATATTTTATAATAATTCCGTCACAAGGTATTTAATAAAGCCCCAGGAACATTACAAGAATATTTCATTAAATCAGAGAATTTAGTGTCTCATAACAGATTATTTTCAAACAAATCCTCAAAGATCTTGCTTCTAAGAGATCCTGGAGAAAATATCTTATTAAAAAATAATTTACCATATGATCTCTCTCTACTAGCTCGTCAAAATAGTTTCAGTATTTAACACAATGAACATTGTAGGTGGAGAATTTTTTTGTTTGTAGTTAAACTTGTTTGTTTGAAGTTAAGCATAAAGCTACACCATGGGCTCTCTGTGCTCTGCCCACCATGGGTATCGAAACCCGCTTTCTAGCGTTGTAAGTCCACAGACATGCCGCTGTGCCACTGGGGAACATAGGTGGAGATATGTATATATATGGCAGGTAATTCATTCAGTCCAAGTGCTGTGAAGTAGTTTGCATATAACTCAAAAATCAATCATTATAATCTTTCAGAATTAGAGTTCATAAGCTAGATAACCTGTTGCATTAAACAACTGATTAAAACGGAACATCAAATTGGTGAAAGTCAACAAGAGAAAATAGCTACTATAAAAGCTTGCATAAATATACATTTTTATAGATGTCAAGGAATACAAAAAAGAAATTGTGATACACATTACATATTTCTTGCATTCTGGTAATTTTAAATTCGTAGTAAAGTAATCGTTAGCATATAAGTTTTTAAGACTTAGTAAATTATGTATGGAGACGTATCTTCATCCAAGAATGAGTTAATACAGCTGGCGGAAAATTACTGTTAGAATTTAACATTATCATTACAAGCTGTAACAAATCTGTTATATCATCTACAATAATATAGAAAAATCTGGTGTATTTTGAAAAAAAACATAAACTCCATACTTAATTTAAAGTAAAAATTAAACACTAGGCAAGAAAAAATATGTAAATGATGATGTTGTAGAGAAAATAATAATAATAAAACTACTGACAGTTCTAACACTGTATTTTAAACTGCTCCAAGACAGAGTTCAGCAATAAACGTGTATTAATGCAATATCTTGAAAAATTATATGATAACTATTAATTACGTGAATGCTTTGCAATGAATAGTAAAAGTGAGATAGCAAAGCTAATAACACAATGCCCATATGGACAGTCCCTGAAAATATCTTTATATCCTTTGGATACTTTTTTGCAACAGATGTTAATAAATGGATTTTTCCGACCACATTACACTTTCAGTCCTTCCCATTTTTTATCGACACTGTGTTTTGCTTGGCTTATTTTCTTCTAAACATAGAGAAAAGTTTACTTTCTGTAATTATATGAATGACCCCTTATGGTTGATCGATGAATGTCAGGGAGTCTCGACGGCTGTCACTGGAAGGAAACCTTTCTAGTTTATCGACACAGACTAGTTTAGCCAGTAGTCTGAAAATCACAGTAATTGGGTTCATAAATTCTACGCTTCAGTAATAGCTAAAGCACAATGGGAGAAAGCAGATTTGCTTCTATTTCCAACGTGATTAACACTAGCCAAAGAACTGTGCTATACCAGTTGCAGCAGACTATAGTGAGGTATAGTTCCATGTTTAACAAGAACTATTGGCCAAGTGACAAGAAAAGATCAATTGACCAAAGTATTTTTAAGGACACTTTTTTTCTTTATTTGTCTGAAGTAATTCATTTTGCTAACCTGGAATATGTTGATTGTGATACTCAAAATGTTCTCCTACATCTGAATCAAACTTCATCCATTCGTTTCTGATTAAAATATATTTGCCTGTGTTCTATTATTAAAGAAATTTGTTTGAGCTTTCAATCAAATCAAAAAAGCATTTCTAAATGAATTATTGTTCCATAAACAACAAAAGCCTAAGAACACTGTTTTGGTGAGATATTTAAAATTCATAGTTATTTTATGTATAAACTCTTTTCTGAGACATTCTATAAAACTACTGTGTTTTTACTGTTTTTCAGTAACAGTCATTAGGGACTGTAATTTAAGGAGTCATTTGTAAAATCATGTCTGAACCTATTTAATATAGGTCAAGGGAGGCTGAACGCTACATTCGTTACAAGAGCATAAGAAAGCGCTGAATATATCTGCCTACGTATTGTATATTTTTTCAAAAAGGTCTATTTATCTATTCTAAGAGAAGCACTGGCCTCGATTAATATAAAAAAATTCTTTAGGTTCAGTGACCTTAGAGTCGAGATTATTGCTTTACTGGCTGGCATTATCAAATTGATTATCCACAAACAGCACTTCTCGGTACCTTTGAAGGACATGACATTGATTGAATGATCACCTTCTTTGAATACTAAACAAGATTAAATCTTTCTTAATGTTAATGGAAGATTAATGGCAGTTGAAACCTATTGGAATACACGGGTTTGTTCCACATTTTGAGTACATTTATTTCATTCTAAGAATAGATTTTGTTGTGTTGTTATTTGGTATGTAACATATTCCTTTTTTTTATTATCATGTCGTTACCAGTCTTCGTAAACATATTAGTTCAATAAAGGCCATGTATTGCAAAGAGAGTAAAACACAGGATTACCTTTGATAGGTGAAAGGTGGATATTATTTATCGTGATAAATTATGGTGATTTCACAGAGATTGTGATAATATTTTATGGTTTTGAATTCATTTCACGAGGTTCATAAGCAATGCGAATTTATTATTTCAGAATA
>NW_013668409.1:45988-49677 GCF_000517525.1 Limulus polyphemus | reverse complement strand
TTTTGTTTTCAGTATTGTAATTACACATTCAAATATAACATTTTTGTCTATATGGGAATAGTTTTATCTTATGTCCATCCTGTGACGGATTTACTATCCTATATCTATTTTAATTCGACGTTTGCTTAAGTTAAATTTTTATGTAGGAATGTACATAACTTATACTGTTAAATCTGTATTGCAAAATTCCTGCCTATTCAAGAAAATTGTAGAAGCTGAAATTTCGAGAAACTCTCCTCACGCCTATGAACATAATCAACGCTAAGCGCCAAAAGACAGTATATATTATTGGTCTGCTATAGTTGGTGTGCTATAAACTTCGGAAGTTATAACTGTGATTGTTATAACGCTTACTAATCGGAAACTTCAGATATTTGACCAGGAACGTTTATAGATTTCGAATATTATAAACCAGTTTGTTTGTAATTAAGCACAAAGCTACACAATGGGCTACCTGTGCTCTGCCCACCACGGGTATCGAAACCCGGATTCTAGCGTTGGAAGTCCGCAGACATACCGCTGTGCCACTGTGGGGCATATATAATAAACCATTTAACTTGAACGGATTCACATGGGACATTAGTACTTTTACTAAAACTGGCGAAGAACGAAGAACACAGAGCTAGCTAGCTCCCTGTTAAGTGAATTGTACCTACATCTACTCAAAATTATTTCGTGAACGCTTGATAACATATCAATGAAGCTCCAGACCAGATAGATGACTAAATATTGTAAAACTTTTGTACATAGATCATTATTTGAAATAACTGTTATTGTAAATTGTATCATTGTTTATATATGAAAATATATTTGTATTAAAAACAGTTTGTATCAATCTTGTTGGAAAGTGTCATAAATTAGATACATATCGACATTTATTTAATTTCTAAATCTAAATTATCATTTAAGTCAGTTTCAGGCTATTCAAAATCATAATACGTTACGTAATAATTTGGAGACTCGTCCAAGGTAAACTGTAATATGTAACAAACCTCACTAGAAACGGTTATTCAATATGTAAGAGACAAATGTAAGAAATAGATAGTTGTGATAGAGCAAGTTTTTGGTTACAATCGTGCTACTTCACTCTGTTTTCGCTTTTTATGTACATCAACTTTATTTAGGTTGCACTATTTCTATGAGGAATTGACTCACACCATTGTTATCATAACAAACTGGTGTTTGCTACTGGTAATTTATAACAAATAGGTTTTTGTTTCTTACTGGGGACATATTACCTTCTTCCTGTGCCTCTCTTGGTTTATCGATTTATCTCTCACATCTAGCCTGTTCTTCGCTACTTTCTCACTTCTTCTTTTTCTTTTCCTGTTTTTATATCACTTTCTCAAACACACGCTGAACCTGCCCCTTTGTTTTTGACATTGCACCCTGTTCTCCTGTATCTGACTATAACGTTTCATAACCATAGTGGGTCTTGTAGTTTCCATACCAGCTGAACTTAGAAAAGTGGCTGCTATACCTACTCACTCCAATTATTTTCTAATGACTTAGAATATTATAATCCTCTAATTCCTTATCGACTGACTAGAGGTCGGCCACTTCCATACACTTAAGCAACTTCAAATTATATTATCTTACATTTATTTTATAACATTGTTCTTCATCACCCATCTTAATATTGTTATTATAAAGTGTAATTTAAAGATAAAAATTTCCTCTGTAGATTTATCTTAAACAAAACACAGAGGATGGACGATTTTCAGTCATACTGATATCATCAAGAAGCAATACAAAGAAAAATGAGGATAAGATTGCTCTCAATAGCTGGGAATCACATTGTTACACTTTTGTAATAAGCTTCAGTAAACAGTAATTTCATAAAGGGTAAATAAATGTTTTGTTTACTAATGTAACAAAGTAAAGCAGTGCTTGTACAAAGCTGTTACGAACTGAAATGCTTGTTGCTTTAGAGATGTCTTATTTTCATAATTAGTTCTAATTATCTTTATACAATTGTTAATCAAGACGTTTTGTATTTTTCGTAGTAAATCTCTAAATGAGATTTTACGTGTTTAGGAGATCACGTAAAGACCCTGTTTTTCTGGTGTAAAATGTATTTACTAAAATGATAATTAGTGAGACAGATAAGTCTTCATGTAATAGCTAAGAGATTTATTATGAACGTTTTAGCCAATCATTTAAATTGAACCTGCTTCTTGTTCTTCTTTCTCCGGAGTTATTAATAATATACTTAAATTAGAATGCTCTTACTTATGATTTCATATTCAAAGGAGCCACACTAGGGGTTTATGGAAAATATTTATAATTACGTTGATGATAACAGTATCGGTTCTAGATCTGCACCTAATATAGCTAATTCGTTTGAAGAACAGTGACGTAAATAATTATCACTGTTATTTGAAATGTTTTACTAAACATTCTGTTTTTGTAATTATATTTCTCGTTCTACATGTCAGTTTTTGTAGATGTATCAGCAACGACATCTAAACATTAAACTCACATTAGAACATTATATAAGTCTATCAGCAAAGCAGTTTTGAAATGTGTATTTATCACCAAAACTAGAATTTTCTGGTTTTTAAGTCTATCTTGACGGTTTTTGCACCAATTACATTCATATTAATTCTGAGTTTTGATTAATAGGGCATGCATATATAACTGTTAATATTTACAAATTGTGACTTGAAAAAATAATGAAGATTAAGAATGTTTTTAAATTGGATTAATTTTCTCCTTCTTTTAGCTTTGTAACCAAGAATTATTATTTTGTAAAAGATAAAAATAAGTATACGATATACAAAATATTATAAAAGAACCAAACTTTGTTTAACTTATTTTTATAGTGAGTATGTACGCATATTATCTGAATGTTGTTTCTGAAGTTGTGAGTAATTTAAGGTTAAGTTGTGAATGCTACTTATCTAATTAATATTTCGTCACTCTTTAAACACAGATACATAGGGGAGACCGGGGCTAGTTGTTACAGGGGCAAGTTGATACAGTGTTGTTGAGATTAATAGACGACGATAGTTCACGGACCATCGAACTCGTGTTGCGCAAGCTTTGTTTTAATGGCGGCAGGAATAAGATCAGTCACGAAATAAAAAAGGTATGTACATTTTCTGTTTTTGCATACCTAAACTAAAAAAAAATGTCTAGGAAATATCTATTTACTCTTTATATACTGTGTTTTGATACTGTTCTTATTAGTTGTAGACTTCGATAGTTAATACCTCTTAATATACGATAACATTGAGTTATGTTGTTTGACGGTGAATTAGTATGGAGACATTGAAATATCAATGAATTACATTTTTTTACAGATCAATTGCAATTATGGTTCGCACGTATATTAGAAAGACTGATAGAGGACCTATGTCAACAAAGGTGTTTGAGCAGGCGGCTGATAGAGTTATTAATCATAATGAGTCATTAAGAAAAACTGCTTCTGATTTTAATGTAAATATAATTAATTACAGATTAATAATTTAATTTAAAGGTATTGTTTGTGCTCAGGTTTGTTATTATTTTACAAAAAGCAGTAAACAAAACTATCATGATATATAGGCCTATTATAATTTAAATATCAACAAAAATGTTTATAAATATTTCTATACAGATAACTTAATATTATAAAATCAAAATTGCGATTTTTAATATAGCCTATTTAACATGTGTGTGCATCTCGATCGGGAGTCCAGCGCGTT